>NC_133213.1:10753037-10815537 GCF_958299795.1 Porites lutea | reverse complement strand
TCAAAAGTCAATCGATCCATCAGTGGTCTAAAACAGGCACGTGATTATGTACCATTAGATGTTCTTAATACTATTTACAAATCTCTTATCCAGCCTGTGTTCGACCACTGCGACAATGTTTGGGACAATTTAGACCAGGGACTTGCCACTAGGATCCAGAAATTACAAAATCGTGCTGCACGCATAATAACCTTTCAAGGTTATGACGTTCGTTCAGCACAAATACGAAAACAACTAAACTGGGAAGAGCTTGCCTCAAGGCGTCAATGGCACTTAAGTCTATTAATGTATGATACAGTGAATGGAAATGTACCTAGTTACTTAAGCGATCTTTTCTCGAATGTCTGTGAGAACAACCCTTATAAGTCTATGCTAAGAAATGCGGAATATAATGTTGTACTGGACCACGTTCCAAAAACAGAATATTATAAGGGGTCTTTCTCATACAGAGGAGGAATGCTGTGGAATTCATTACCAAATGACATAAAAGCGTCCGAATCTAAAGCTATCTTTAAAAGGAAACTGGCTAGTGGGCAGGCAAACTGTTGACTACATTTTACTATATTTTATTATTTGTACATATTTTTAGTGTAGTTGTACAGTATTTAAAATAAAAGTGATTCAAATAAAAGTGAATCAATCAATCAATCAATCAATCAATCAATCAATCTATCTATCTATCTATCTATCTATCTATCTGTCTGTCTGTCTGTCTGTCTGTCTGTCTGTCTGTCTGTCTATCTATCTATCTATCTATCTATCACAGTTTAGAAAATGAGGGCTTTTACAATCTCATCTGTTGACTCTTCAACTTCTTCCTGAATCTAATCTTTTTATGTCCCATTTCAACTTTTCTGTCTGTCGGCAAAAGAGACTCTTCTTTAGACGAAGTGAAAAATTCTTCTAGGTCTTCTTTTTAGAACTCTCGGCCATGTACTTGAAAGGTTAAGCGTACGCAAAAACACGTCTAGACAGATATCTTGCCCGACCTAGCCCTCCCTTTCAGCAAACGCCTTTGTAGCTTTCAAATAATGTCTTACCAGAATTTTATTTTTTAAACGGTAAAGGCTAACCATTCGTTGGAAAAATCTTTATGGATTTGCATCGGATGGCAAAGTTGACTATCCCTCATACTTACAAGGAAATGATCACGAGTTTCTCAGTATAGAGTAATGACAAAGTTATGGAACTAGATTTAAAGGTTAACACAAGAGCTGTTGTGATCCCGTTGATCAGTAGCTGCCGTAGACCCACACAGATATGGCAACTATGACCAAATCACTATTGATCCAGGTATCCCGGGAGGGTACCCAGGGATACCGAAAACACTAACTTAAAATAAAAAGGGATACCAAATAACCGCGATAGCGCCTCAAACAGATTTGTACAAGCGAAGTAATTAAGATTAATGGAACATGAACGCTGAAGATACTCGAATTTTCCTGCAGCAACTCGACTGGATTCCCAGCCTTTTTTCGCCTGTTTCGGAAGTGCACCCAACTTATTTCAAACATGATAACCTATCTTAAATTCGGATCAATTCAACAACTATGATGTTGTGACGTTACAATGTTTTTACGTCCGCTTGAGTTTGTCACGTGGTTTCGCCGACTACGACAAGCTTAGTTTACCTATGTGGTTTTACTGCTCATCTTCTCCTCAGTTAGAAAATTTACCTTTTGTGATTACTGCCAAGTGAACACACCAGTGAGGCTATCCTCGATGTCATCTAAAAGGCGTTAATACGTTACAGACGGTCATAAAATGCTTCTTTCGGCTGGGCTGCTGATGCTGCTTCAGCTACTCGTGTGTACAGGTAAGCTCACGGTGACTTTAATTATTTTCTTTTCTTTTAGTATACATATATTCTCTGCTACCTTGAAGCCTGCCTCTAGCATTTGCCAACGAGTGGCAGTATCACATGATAAGCTGAATTAATTGAAAACCTTATATGTCCCCTGTATTCCTTATGGTTTAAACAATCGCCTCGTTACAATTTCCGCTTTTGTTAAAAAATGTTGCTTGTGCTACATAGAAAAATATAATGTTCAAATTAAAGCATGGCTGATGATCCCACCTAAGTTTTTGCACTGCTTTGAAATAAACACTTACCCTGAGTTGTAAATTGCATGGATTTTAATAGTAAATGGAATAGCAACGATTTTAGGCGCGCTTAATTATGACGCGATGATACCAGATTGGAAGCAAAATTTAGTTTTATAGCGTGTTTCATTTCATTTTAAGACCATGTAACGAAAGTTCGTCTCCATGCCTTTTGTTAACATCAATCATAACGGAATTTAAGCAAAAATCCAGTTGAATCACAGCGTTGCACAGCTTTCTATTAGCCTAGTTTCAAGCAGAGTGGTAACCCGTAACTTGCTTCTGAGTGAAAAAAAAAAAAAAACAAAACTAGAGGTTCCTTACTGGAAGTGAAGTGCGGCCCCATGTGGAAAGATCAACGTGTTGGAACGGTAGTAAATAATCTATTGTATCTCCGTTTAGGATATCACCTGGTCTTCACGGTTGTAAGATTAAAAAACAAGAGAGTAAATTGTTGTCTCCCTCGCAGCCGTTTTTGTCTCGTCTTGCAAAGGTAGGAGCATTGCGTGACGAGACAAAAGGGTCAGTATCTCATGTAAGACTCCGTAATATGTCCAGAAACTTTTTATTGTCTGTTTTCCCATGTTTTCCTTGGTTTTCCTATGTTTCCCCTGTTTTTTCTATGTTTTGTACTATTTACCTATGATTCCCCCTGTTTTTTTCCTGTTTTCCTATGTTTTCCCATGTTTTTCTCCGTTTTCCTATATTTTATCTTGTTTCCCTATGATTCCCCCTGTTTTTCTATGTTTTCCTCTCTCTTTCTATGTCTCCCTTGTTTTCCTATGTTCTCTCCTGTCTCCCGATGATTCCCCCTGTTTTGTCCTGTTTTCCAATGTTTTCCCTTTTCCCCCATGTTTTTCTCTGTTTTCCTATGTTTCAGTTCTGCTGTTTTCCTCTGTTTTCCTATGTTTTCTCCTGTTTACGTATGATTTCCTCTGTTTTCGCCTGTTTCCCTATGTTTTGCCCTGTTTTTCTATGTTTTCCTCTGTTTTCCTATGTTTTCCTATGTTTTCTCCAGTTTTCCACTGTTTTCCCTCGACCGCTCACCGTGGTTTTCCCTGAAAACCATGGGAAAATAGGGGAAATCATGGGAAAACATAGGAACCGCAAGAGAAAACATAGAAAAACATTCTTATGACATTCTTTATATTCGGGACTTGTTATCAGTGTTATGGATTCTTACAAGAGGTAACCCAAAAAGGAATAAAAACAAACACAGAGCATAATGCGAGCAGTGAATTCCCAAAATATTTTAATCGATAACAACAAGCATCAATATATCTCACTAATACACTAATACAACGAGCAAATGAATAACTTACCGGCTGCATTGCAAAAAATATTAAACTGTCCCTCGCACTCGCGTCCGACTCTCGACTGCCAACCTCATTATACATAACACTCACGCTCTCCTCTAAATCTCAGTTTGACCCAACAAGAAAACACCCACAACCACTGGGTGCGGCTCGCTTCAAGCCAAGAACTAAATCACAAGCTAACTGAAATGGGGTCGTGGAACAACAGCTGGGTGAAAAACCTCCCCGTACGTCCACTTGCACCTAGAAGGAAAACCGAAGGCCAGCTGTACCTCGTAAACAACGGTCCCCCGGGCAAGACCAACTAAATAGAAACTAGAATAAATTAAAAAGTAGTACGAACGAGAAGACCAAATATCTAAAGTATTAGAAACCGACAAAGGTCAAGATAACGAATCTTGGACATACCCGTCCTTAACCGATTCACTAGCCCCGCGGCCATGACGCGTAAAATTGTCGGTCTGGTACGCCGGCATTTGCGGCAGCAGTAGCTCCGCCACTCCTAAAGCTATGCGTACCAATGGCAGAAATATCAGGTACAATATCTTTAAAAGCCTGTAGCACTAATTCTCTTAACCGTGAACAGCTTAAACCTTTACCTCTTAGAAGTCTTTTCTTCCCTTCATAATCATCAGCACTGGGATATCCTAGCATTTTCAAAAAGTTCTTACTCTGAAACTTGTAGAAACACTTAGTTCATGACAGCGAGTTTTATATTCACGGCCTAGCGCGGAAAGAATAATGTCATAGTTCGAGATAACGAACCGATCAGATTGCTTGAATCACCAAGATCGTTGAATGTGTATATAACAAGAACATAACAAAAGTAAAGCGCGCTCTCTGATTGGACAGTTAAGAAAAGCTAGCGCAAATTCAGCAATTATCCTCTCCTGTGCGGTTTAAAATGTACCGATGAAGTGTACAAATGAAAAGTGGAAGTTGAAGAAAATACTCAGTTGTCGTTTTGAAGAAAAGTCAAAAGATCAAGCGACAAATTTGCCCTGGAGAAATTCATCACTGTTTTCTTCGCGGCTAGGAGCTCAGAAGAAAAGCCAAGTGAGTGAATTTTTAAGGATTTAGGCCCGAGATTAAGGTACATTTTGTGTGTTTTCACAGAAGAGAAAGTCTGTTTTGAAATGGAAATCGACCAATTAGCATTGTATTAGTGATTCGAGACAGCGTTCTTGTGTAGCTTTCATCGATTAAAATTTTAGTTGAGTTATGGACACATTACGCTGGAATTGTAGTGCGAATTTCATTTAAGTACAGAAACACTTCGGTTATCAAATAAGTTTTCAAAAAATGACCTCTCTGTTTATAATTTTGTTTAGGTTCCTTCATAACAGTAGTTCAAAGAGCGGTAGTGAAACAACAGAATCTAAGGGGTATTTATATGAGACCGGGACGAACTCAGGCCGGTATGAGTTCGTATCGGTCTCCACACATTTCTTTTCATGCGTTTACATGGGACCGGCCTAAAAATGAACTGAGATCGGTCTGACTTCGTCTAGGTCGCCGGACCCGACACGAGTTGTGTTTACAAGAGAAAACTCGCACCGGCGCGAGTTTCATACCGGCATGGCTCTTTGATTTCGAATCGCGTTTGCACTAGAATGGTTTGCGCCGTACCTTGCGGATCGTACGCAGCGCGTCACTGTAAATGATGGCCTAGCTATCATATGCTTTTCCACTCAGAAAAGAAGTTTCTCAAGGGAGTTGTCTCGGGCCTATTCTGTTTACGGTCTACACCAGTAAGCTGTTTGATATCGTCAGCAAGCACCTCCCAAGTGTACACTGCTATGCAGATGACACACAGCTGTATTTGACATTCAGTCCTGATGTGCAAGGGGAAGACGAGGGCGTGCTAAATGCTATGCGTGACTGAATACATGACTTGAGAAACTGGGTGATTGAAGACCGACTGATGTTAAATGATGATATGTAAGACTGAACTGATGCTTATAGGTACTAGGCAACAGCTACAGAAAGTCAATTTGAATGACATTACTGTGGGTGACACAATCGTAGAGGCGAAATCAGTTGTAAGAAATCTTGGGTCATGGTTGATCGTAATCTAGATATGTCATCACACATAAGTAAGCAATGCGCCTCGACATTCTATCATTTGCATAATGTAAGTCGGATCCGTAGGTTTTTAAGTACAGATACCACTAAAGCCATCGTACATGCGTTTGTTACCTTGCGTGTAGAGTATTTTGTAATAGTCTTTTATATGGCTTACCAGCTTCTCACCTGAATAAGGTTCAGTGCGTTTTAAATGCCGCAGCAAGACTAGTTTGTCGCGCGCCACGCTACTTTCGCATAACGCCGTTGCTCTACGAACTACACTAGCTACCGGTTAGTTAACGCATTAGTTTTAAGATTCTACTATTTGTTTTTAAGGCCATCCATGGATTCGCGCTAACGTATTTAAGAGTACTTGTGTCAATTAAAAGATCAGGAAATTATAATTTAAGATCCTCCTCGGATGGTTTGTTGCTTGCAACGCCAACTTATAGAAGTAGGGTTACATTAGGAGACAGATCATTCCAGGTCAAAGCTCTGGTACTTTGGAATGTATTACCGCGTGAGATTCGTTCTATTACAGATCTAGGGATTTTTAAGTGCCATCTGAAAACGCACCTCTTTAGGGAAGCTTTTTATTAATTTTATTAATTTATCAATTTTTATCACGATAATTACTAGTATCTTAACATATGTTGTATATTTTAATGTTATCATAGTATATTTTAAATAATTATTAGTAATAATTATTATAGGTAGAAATCATGTAATGCGCGCTTGATCATTTCATGGAAAGTGCGCAATATAAGAATTAAATTATTAATATTATTATTACATGATGATAGGTCATTTCATATTTCGGTTATTTGAAGGTAGACTTCATGTTCGTAAAATACACGTGCGATTCTAAATCGCAAACAATACGTTTGCGCAACCCGTTCCGGTCCACCGGCAGACCGATTTCACACCGAAACGGGTGGTCATTTCGCGTTTACATGATACCTTTGCAAAATTTCGTAACGAAGTGAAATTCTCGCCCCGGCACAACAACTGGGCTGAACTCACGCCGGGGTGACTCGTGCCGGCATGGCATTTTGTAGTGGTATCATGTAAACAAATATAGAACCATGAGAGGGAACCAGGGTGAACTCGGGCCGGCGCGAACGTCGCCCCGGTGTCATGTAAACACTCCCTTACTTTCTTACCAGTCTGAGACTGCACCGTTCTCATGTAAAACGGAAATGAAACTCAGACCGGGTCCATAAATAACATGTTTCTCCGTATAGCTCCATCATTCTTGCTTTTTCTTAGCAAAATAAGAACACTGCTATGAATAACTGCTGTAAACAACACTTCAGTTAAAATATGCTTCGGGTAACGTGAGGGATTGCATTTTGAGATGCTTGATGCTGTGCATTTGACAGACCACCAGATGAGCGTTAGATAAAGTTTACAATTTTGAGGGAGCGGTAAAATCTACGGTTCTTTACTTACTGTCTTGACTGGCGTAAATTGTGTACCAGTTAGGACAGTTACCTATTAAAATAATCGACTTAACAAAGTTATATAGCTCCAAGAATCTCCTGTTTTTGAGTTAGTACCGGTCTCATGTAATCGACGAAAGGTTTCGTCCCGGTCTCATGTAAACGACTGCAATTCGCTTCAGCGCCGGCTCTGTTGGCGAATTTTTTGCAGTTTTGACTTTCAGCTCGATTGCCCCGGCAAATTTCAGTACGAAGCTAGTTAATTTCTTTTTAAAATTAGTGTTGCCTGTTATTCTAAAGGAAATACAGTCAATTTTTCTTATTTCTACTCTACATTTATTACAAAAATTGTCACACAATTAAGCTTATTTGTTGTAGTTGGTCTCGTGAACAACTCTCTGTAAACAAGAAAATAATTTGCTTTTGAAAAATTTTCTTAGCACGGGCTTAAAGAGCATATTAAATTTAGGTAACCTGTACATTTTCAGTCATATATCTCAAAAGCAGCGATTGCAATGGCCGCCCAAAAAATTTAACCTGAGATCAGGCTCAATTTTCGTTTCGCTTTGTAAATAACATTCCGTCGGGCAAGGCGAACGAAAAGAGAGCCTGATACAAACCTTCTACGAAACGTCTGCCGCCCACTTTTTTGATGCGGATCGACATTTACTGCGGAATCAGCCAACCAAAATTACTTCCGGTGCTTGTTCTTTTAGTATGCAAATTTTTCATACGTGGGAAAACTGCGGATTCGCTGACTTAAAAAAATAGTTTTTACGTTTTAATTTTTCAAACTAAAAATAAAACAGTCAGTACAATCACATTTAACTTCTTACGAGATTAAAGGAGATCTCGGAGGTTATTTCTGTTGGCGTAGAAGGTAAACAGTTTTCGAAAAGCCATGAAAGAAAAAATACTGAAATTTCTGTTTTTCTGTTGCCTTTATATTTTCCTCGGCAATTTTGCCCGATTTTCAGTACATAAAGCTTTAAAAATCTTGGAGAAATAAATCGCGAACAATCTCAGAACAAACCAAACGAGTTCTCAAGTGCATTTAATTTAGCTGATTTAGTCCCGTGAGCACACTTGTAATTTGCGAATTTACTAGAGAAACAAACGTCTTAAAATAGATTTTTTTGTAAATCCAGGAAAACATTATCTGCTAATTTGGAAAGACGAAACGACACTACTAAAAATGCATACTCAACTGACCTATAAACAAAACGAAAAACAATATTATAAACACACTTTGTAGTTGTCTTTAGTTCTGTTGTTGTTTTACTGCAGGTATGAAAAGCTCGCTAAATTTATTAATCGAAATTAACAAACAGCAAACAGCTAACGAACGAGGACACCAGTTTTCCCGGTTTGTTTTTTCAAAAAAGTGAAGGCAAACAACAAGTCTGTTACTTTAAGTCTAGCGCCACTAGCTTATAATAATGGCTACAAAAAATTGCTTGAACAGCGATGCGATATTTTGCGTCCAATACTTCACCGTTGGCGATTGAGGTTTTTTTCGCAGTGAGCCTCCGCTTGCGTGCTCCGTTCAGAGAAGTCATTCTCAGCTAAATTTTCAAATGAAACCAGTTTTAAGATGGATGGTATTTTGATTTGCACTCGGTTTGTTAGTAAATCAAAAGGCACATTCTACACATTCTTCGCGGTCAACAACTTGCAGAGAGATTCAACTCTGCCATACACTCATCCTCGGAGACCCAGGGGCAGTTAGTCGGGTCGATAAAATGTTCGTGGTGAAAGTTTACTGTAAGATCGTCTCGATCTTACAGTAAACTTTCACCACGAACATTTTATCGACCCGACTAACTGCCCCTGGGTCTCCGAGGATGCCATACACTCACATGAGTTCCGTAAATAAAGCAAATCCTGAGAACATATGAACAACCATCTTAATTTTCTGAATTTCCATGGCACATATTAAGGCATATTTTCCTACTATAAGACCATAAAACAATAAAAAAGACAACAAAATCGATCCTTCTCTCCGCCGACGGCTGATCATTCGCGAAAACAACCACGCGAGGAGTAAGTGCCTTATTCCAACAGCCAATCAGATCTTGTGGCATTGTTCTAAGAGCCAATCAGCGCTACGGCCAAAATCTGACCGCACTGTGCACAAATTTGTGAGAGTTTGTATCAGGCCCAATTTTAGCATTAGCCGTTAGAGAGAATGTATGAGAACTGCTAAAATTGGTCCTGACCTCAGGTTACCGAAAATTAGAAGGATTTGTATGAGAAAAACAATTCTTGCCACCCAGACACGCTTTCCATACAACGTCCTTGTAAATTTTGAAATTTTTAAACTGTCGTTAAATCTTTCCCTTACGCATTTAAGGGTTCAAATTGCCTGTTATAAATTAAACGGAGATTTGGGCTCCGTGATGCTAAAGAAAATACTTTACGACAGTTTGAAAATTTCTAAATTTACAAGGAATTGTATGGAGAACTATTCAAGCGTGACTGGGTGGCAAAAGTTGTTTTTCTCATACAAATCCTTCTAATTTTAGGCGGCCGTTGCAATCGCTACCTTTTTGTTAGACAGCTGGAAATTTACAGGTGACCGAATTTTAATATGCTCTTTCCACTCGTGTTAACGAAATTTTTTTAAAAGCGAACTGTTTTAGTGTTTACCGAAAGCTGATCACGAGATCAACTAATGCAAAAGGCCTATTGTAGAGAGTCTTGTATATTAAGAGGGGGTTTCTTATTTTTACATATCCAGATATAATGTCTGGCTAATAATAGACAAAAATTTATTTGATTATGGTTTTTTAGAGGCAGCTGGTGATTCACGTGTTTTTAGTATTAATGTTTTTTTGTAATTTGGGTATAAGGATCCCTTTCACAGAACCTGGATTTGTATAAGTAACAAATCAAATCAACAACAGTTTTTCATTGCTTGTACTCTTATCAAACATAACACTGGACCTATTAGCATGCGAGAAATCGCTCAGTTATTGTGGAGTTTCTTTGTGAAAACTTTGCTGCTATTCATCCTTCCTATTTCGTCTTTCTAAATTTAATGACCACAAACATAACCAATGGATTGCATACGTGTATTTCAATGACTGAAATTATTTGGCCAGCAGTTAAAAAATTAATAATATTTTTTTCTTTGTTCAGGGCAACCATTCTCAGATTATTATAGTGCGAAGACTGTGAAGGGAGCTACTGGTTCTTCTATGAATTTCACATGGACCATCCTAAGACCTTTTACCAGGGTTGATTGGGGATTAGCAGCCAGTTCTAGTGCTTTTGATGTTCCAGCTCGATTGCTAGTGTCTTTATTTCAAGGCTTTGCATTTCCAGTTACAGCCCCAGCAGCATATACTGGAAGAGTGTCGGGGAACATTAAAGGAAATCAAGTTTCATTTACTCTTAGAAACTTAAGAAAAAGTGATGGAAGGTTGTATGGCTGCAGGATTAGAGACACACACAATGGAGATGACATACCAAGTTTTGACTCCGTCATGTTAGTAGTTGAAGGTAGGTGCGACTGCTTTGTTGTAATTTCATGCCATCTCATACAACAAATGCAGTTATCATAATGAAGCTGCATAAAGAAAAATACAATTAACACTCAAAATTAGTAAAAGATATCCCCCAGTTTTTGGACCAAAAATGGCAAGTTTGGCGAAAATGCAAATGAGATGGCAAAGGCCCCCCCCCTCCCCCCTTAGAAAATAGAGATTTTCACGAAAATGTCGAAGTGGACGAAAATGGCGATGATTCCCCATATTTGATAAAAGTGCAAATGTGATGGCAAAGAGGCCCCTTGTTAAGTGGCGGTTGGTTAAGGGCTAAATGTACATATTGAATAACAACTAATTTATAGAGTTTTTGTGAGTAGGTAAGTAAGTAGTATTCGTGATCAGTGAAATGGTCCTCACCTTAAAGGTGGCGTAAGTCTAGAGTCTTCACAATATGTTCATGTTTTTTTTGTAAAATGTTCACAAAGAAAGGGCTCTGTGCAAGCACTGCCAATGAGATGTTATTGAAATGACCACACTACAGGAATTGCTTCACACACCCAAAAGTCAAAAGAATCTTACAAGACACTATTATTAAATTAGCAGTGAGTCTTGTATTCAAAATACAAACGAGGCTAATAAGATTTTTACTTGTAGTTTCCATTGGAAAGTGAAGTGCTACGGGTAAAGTTTATGTAGAAATAAATTGCATTTCATGTAGTTTGAATACGGTTTTAATAAGTTGCAGTTTATTTCGAATACAGTCGAACCTCCCGAAAGGGACCACCCAAAATGCGAAGACTTAGTGGTCGCTTTACGGGAGGTGGTCGCTTACGAGAATAGAACCACAGGGGTTTTCTTCCGAGAAGAAGTCTGAACACATCTACTTTAAGGAAGGGAATTTATTGCATGCAATTTCCAAGTTACGTCATGTGCAGTTCCATTTCGTTACTAAAGTTCTTCCTATATTCTAAGTAGGATAGTGCACACAGAGACAATAAGAAAGCGGAAAAGTCGTTAAGTGGTCGCTTACAAGAAGTTAAAAACAATAGAAAAACATTAAACCGTCAGTCCCAAATAGTGGTCGCGGTCGCTTACAGGAGGTAGTCGTTTACGGGAGGTTCAAACTGTAAAACTTAAAGTGGGGAAGTTTTTTGTGTTTTGGATAGGTGGTCGCTTACGAGAGGTGGTCGCACACGGAGGTTTGACTGCATAAGATTCCGATTGTTTATATTTGACAAAACAGAGTCAAGTTGTTGGAAACGCAAGTCTGCATGTAATTCAACACGACACGTAGGTTAACTATGAAATCTGAGCTTTGAACCAAGATAAGTCATTCATTAAGCTTCGCGTATTCACTGACTTAATAACAAATCGCCTTCAATCTTCGCTTCTATCGTGCCACACTTTTCAGAAAAGCTCTTAACAACTGCAGCAATCTATTAAATAAATAAACTTACAATAAAGCTTGAATGTGCAATTTAGTCAAAACACCAGTTAACCGTAAAGTGCCAGGAATTGCTACAAATATTCTGAGAAACATCATTTTAATTCACGGGAATTTGTATTACCTTCGCTTACTTTCAAACTCTTCGCTCGCGAAAACGTGGCTTTCTACACGAAAAAGGATTTCTCGCGCCTTTAGGTTTTCCACGTTCACATCGATGGTCGAGTGTTCATAAAAAGGATCGATTGACGGCGAACCAAAGAGTTTCAATTCGATTTGGACGACAAAACTTGAAATCGAGGTAAATGCGGTGAAATACACACGTACATACATGCATATTTAAATCCAAGATAGCTCAAAAGCGGATGGTATCGGGCACAGGCAACCCAGCCTGGTCACGTACGCGACCTGGATTAGTCTGTTGCGAAGCGTGGTAGCTTCGAAGCTCTCGTGGCTCCCTGTTTGAGGGACTGGAAACAAGTGCAGAACAAGTGATCTGACAGTCATTTGACAGGTGTAAAAAAAGGAAAGTGTAAATTGGCGCACGGAAACAATAGCACATTACAAGAGAGAATGAGCTAAGAGGGCGAATCCCCGTGCCCCATGATAATTTTTTAAAATCTATTTAAAGATCGCGCGCGTGCTGCGAAGGTTATTTTTACTTCGGCGGAGCGCAAAGTAAAGGATTCGCGACGCTCAGGAATGTATCAAAGTTACAATTTTTTGACAAGATTGGGCAAGCAAAGTCTGTAGGTTTTCGGTTCTATTCGGCTATTTGACGAAGTGCGAGCCGAATTAGTTCGAGATATCTCGAGATCACTTCGATTTCTTTGATTTATTCTTTAACTTTTTCGAGGAAGAAAGAATTATTATTTTGGCTTTCTCGGGGTTTGAACCGACTCACCTGTGTGACCTGTCAGATCAGAGGAGACTCTAAGTTGAGGGATTAGCCGATTGCGCTACTGCGACCCAAGGTTGTTAGGGATATGAAAAATAGTTATGAAATGATGCACTAGTTTCTGGACAAGATTGGGCGTGCAAGTTCGTGACTTTTCGGCTTGTTTCAACTATTTCCAGAAATGAGACCGGACTACTTTGTGATATCTCGATATCACTTCGAGTTTAGTCTTTAATTACTCGAGGAATAAATAGAGGATATTTCATGCCCGCGCAGAGACACGAAATTTCTCTTCGAGTGTTGAAAAACATTTCACGAGTGAGCCCTCCTTTCGAACTGTTTTATGATGAATTTACTGTCCGAAATGCTGCACAAAGACATTTTGTCTTTGTTGAGTGTTACGTAGTAAAATTGCTTTCATGCGTTGCGTGACTTTCTCGAACGTTCTCTACGTTTTCATGAATAATTAATTAGGGCATGTTTACATTTCAGCATGACTCAGCAGATTTGCATCAGTTACTGAAATCATAAAATGTGTCGAAAAGCTACCACTATTCGCCTGCTTGGTATTTTCTAGAACCTTATGTCAAACGGTATACAAGTTCCAAGCGAGTTCTTTTGACGAACTAAGTTTTTTCCCACAAGCTGGACTGCTGTGTTTAGTCAAGTGTGACGAAGGTCGATTTTCAGGTTCTGTGTTTACAAGTTCGCAGAAGCCGCAAGATATCTTAAGTTCAAGTGAGAGTTTGTTATTATTGGTAGAGGCTGTTTAGTTTTACTCAAAGTTCAGGTCAAGTTGTGTTGGCGGATGCTGTGTTTTAAAGCTCTGTAAAGGCTATGTTCCTTTGGTGTTAAACTTCCTTGTGTTAATCCGACATCCCTGCGTGCTGATAGGCAGTGAATAATTATCCTCAAAACATTCGAACTCGTGACTTTGAGTTTTAGCTAATTCCACAATTGACTCCTTACCCATGCCTTATATATCTTTAATCAGTACATGAGACTGCTATGCTGTTTTTGAAGCCTGATGTGACTAAGAAAAAAAGGGGAAGTGTTTTTTTAGAAGGGTTTGTATGGAGTCATCAGAGCATAACTGGGCTAATATTTTGGAGACAATTTGTCCCGAAATGCTAGTTTTTGGCAAGTAGGCCTCTTGGATGTTGCACTTTTCAGAATATCCTGACAAATCCCATAATTTCACAAATTAACACCTTACTCTTACCATATTTGATTTCTTACTATTCCTCCGCATTTACAATTAATTAGTTCCACAACCTCGACGCCGAAGTGTACGCTTCGTAGCGTCTTGTTCTCTGTTGTTTCCGTGACCCGCGTGGTCTACTTTCACGTGAACGTGACATGTTTCGCCGCCAAACATTTGAAGTTTGACAGCCACTATAGTATAATTAGCGCCAACAGGAGCCGATTAGTATCGGCTCCTGTTGTTATCATGTTTTTGATCAGCGCGTTCCGCTAATAATTTAGGAATAAATTTCATTTACCAAGGGATTGCAGTATTGGAGTTAAAATTTCACTTTGAAATTAAAGATTGAGATTTTCTAACGGCTGGTAGCCAATTAAAGTAACGAATATTGAAATCTGACACACCGTGAAAGCGTCGCTGGCTTCAATTGTTTATGCAAATGTACAAGATATTTTTTCTCTTTTTCCAGCAATGTTTTTCGTTCAGAAACGGTACGTTTGCTTTTACGAATTATTCTTGAGAGTTTCAAACAGCATTACTTTTTCTTAGGTCAGAAATAAAGCCCTAAACAAAATTACATAAATAAACGCTCACCTCTCGTGTTGCATGAAGAACCAAACGCTCAAAATTCCTCCACATCGTTATCTTACGTTTATAAATCATACTGGATAATAAAATTTGCTCGACTTAGCACGCGCCCGGGGACTTCGCGCAATAGAATCACATGGTAAAACCACGTGCTAAGGAACAAAGCATCTATGTATTTTAAAATTATGGCGGACGGATGTTGATGGTTGCAACTTTCGTTGCGTTGCGTTGGTCTTTACTGCGCAAAAAGAGTATTTGTCAACTCTGTGGACTGTCCAGACGCGCAGATTTTGTTTTAATCACGAATCAAAATGTCTCCGAATTGTCAGGGACTAGCTTTTACTTTTAAAGGAACGGTGTTAAGTTCAACTGGTGGACACACGTAGTGTCTGAGTCTTCGCGATGCGAATAAACATGAGTACGATTGTTCGTTATTTTAGAATAATCTTTTATTGGAACGTCTAGGCATACGCGTTATGAAAAGGACAGTTGGATATATGGCCTTTCGAAGAGCGCTGTCAATTAGTTTATTGCCAAGAGCCATTTTGGCTTTTGTTTGTATGTGTTTGCTTACCGGTCGTTTTGATACAAAGTAATTTCGATGCATCAGGCGATACATCTCGTTCAGACACAAATCGATTCAGTCGAGGTGTACAACCAATATTTCGCGACATTTTTTTTTCTTGTTCCACCGCAATAACTATACATCAGGTAATCGCAATATTTTTGCAGTTTCACTGCTTAAGTTCGTATCGAAATGATTCTTTTCTTTAATTTACAGTTAATTGATCAGATTACATTCTTGCTCTCACGCCAAATGTGTCACGTTAATTAAGCTTTGTGTCCGTCCTCTTTCGCTCACACATAGCAATACCAACCACAAGATCAATAGTGAATGCTCTGGCTCAGGCCTTGTAAGCTTCATGATGATTTTTAATAATGGAATCAAATATTATTGTGTTAGGTCTTGCAAGAATGAATGTATGTATAGATAGTTGGCAAGTAAATTTCAATAATGAAATTATATATTATAGACATTTAACTTATTATATTGACTCAGTTTAGCCTAAAATAGTTATTTTTCTGCTTGGGAATTCCTAAAAAGTTTCAGGAACATGATATTTTGACATTTAGTTTGTTACATGTAAACAATCAGGACCTTATACATACACTGCACACATGTACAGGTGGTTCAATAAAGGTTGCTTTGGGCATTGGGAATTGAGCAATAGTAAGCTATTGTTTGGTGGTCACTTAGGAGAATCATTGCATTGTTTGGTTTGCCCAAATGCCCAATAGCCAACCTTTACTTAATCAGCTATATACACGGTAGCTTCTGGAGAAGCGATAACCACAAGCTATAAATGACATCCAGTATTTTCATTGATTACATTTTAAGACAAAATCTTCTAATAATCTCTTGTCCATCCCAAAAAAATATGCAGTGACTTTGTTGACCTCTGCATCCTGCGTCCCTGATTCATAAAAATCCCCAAAGGTGCAAAATAATAATGTTCATGGCATGCATTCCAATGGACGCAAAGATCCATAAAAAAATCTGAACATGTGTATTTGTAGAAATATCCCGTTTGTGTATTCTGTGGTAGTTATTATGGCTGTTGAAGGATTGAAGGATGCATATTTCCTTTAGCCTTTAGAAGGACTGTATTTTAATTTCAGGGTACAACAATTTATTTTGTACTACTGTAGACAACTAGAAGAATTTACAAGAAAATAATTATAAATAAATAAATAAACAGCACATACAGTATAGTAGTGGGACACCCAAAATAACTAAAAAGCTAAACTAGTTGGGTGACCGTAATTATGGTGATTAAAACTGTGAAAGTCAGAAAAAAGGCACAACAAATACATTGGTACACATAAGTATCATAACTTGGCAAAATACAGAACAACAACAAAAAAATAAATATAAACCATCAAAATATCAGTAAACATTAATAGAGACTAATGAAATGCGAAGTTAGTTCTTTTTTAAATTGATTGGAAGTACGACACTTGAATGTTTCATCAAGTTCATTCCATAATTTACATGTAGATCCGATTAATCTCAATCCATAGAGATTCAAGCTCTTTTGTCGTTGAACAAATTTCATCTCGAATATGAAATTGAATCCCCCTTTTGATGAAGAACCCCACACCACCAGCTTTAGTCAGAGTTGGCTTGGAGACAAAGTCATATCCTTCAATAGCAATGTTGCTAGTTAGATAATAATAATAATCATCATCATCTTTATTGAGGAAACTTTTTCATAAAAGATATGGTTTTCAAAAAAGGACCTCAAAACTAGATATATATCATAAAAACCAAAAAAAAGCTATAAAATTGCAAAGGGATTAGAAAGATACAAAAAATGCATAAAAAATTAAAAATAAGTATAAGTAAAAATTAAACGTAAGTAGCTATATTAAAAACTTAAAAACATTACGTTTAAAACTATTTACATTCCTTGAGTCTTTGATCGTCTGACTGAGGGAGTTAAAATCGGAAACGGCATGATATTGTGTTCTTTGCTTCCCCCAATTTCTTTTGACACGTGGTAATCTAAATCACAGTTACTTTTTATCTTTGTTTCGGAAAGGCCAATAACATCGAATGAATGCTGTGGATATGATGGCAGCCTTGTCAAACCATCATGGTTAGCAGAAAGGCTTCATGTTCATCCGATAATGTCATTGCCAATACGTGACCAATCACAAGTACGGTGCTTCTTAGCATGGTCCGAACTTAATTACTTTGTTTCAAGTTGAGACGCTTTTTTCAAGTGATATCATAATCAAGCGAAATGCCGTGAAACATTTTTACTGTTCCTGCTTCCGCAGCAAACACGACAAACATAGACTACGAGCAGTCTCTCATTTTTTTACTGCTTGCAGTCTACGACAAACAAGGATCAGTTTCGTGTGAATACACAAGACCCTTTATCTTACAACCTCATCAAGCAGCGTGATGGTCACAAAGAACAGAACATTGGCCAGCCTGAGACTCGAATAATGAAAGTAGAGGAGAATCAGATAAACAATTGTAAAAATACTCAAAGGAAGTTTTTACCCAAGCTTCAGCCCTCGCTTTGCAAACCATTTAAAACGACATGCAAGACGGTATATGTTACAGTTTTCTTGATGCCTTCGTCATATGTTTGTCTCTCATACTAATACACGCCAGGATACACGCAAATAAGTTACTCATTACGGCTCAGCCAATCAGGAATTTGGGGACGCCAGCTTCCGCAGAAATGAACAGAAGTGGGTTATTATAGCAGACGTCCCTTCCCCTCTCTCCCCAATCCCCCTCCCTTTTTTCCTTTCTCCCTATCCCCTACCCATTTCGACGCCTGCTACGCAGGCTAACAAGTAATGTCCTATTCTAACAATCCCAAAGAAATGTTGTTTATTTAAGGTACGCAGATATCTCGGCCAGTTTCTTGTATAGCCTGTGCTATACAGTATCTAGCATCAATTTTGTTTGCCTTGTTCATATTCCTTATGCACTAAAGAACAGTACCGAAAAATTCCGAAAATAAGTCCGAACATGTATAAGCCCCTCCAAATATAAGCCCCCCAAACTCATAACGCAGAAAACCCTCCGTTAAATCGCCCCTCCAATTATAAGCCCCCAGGGGCTTGTACTTGGAAATTGCTCTCAAATACAAAATAAAACAAAGCAAAAGCGGTAAATTTACTTCCAACTATAAGGCTAGCCCAATCGATTTTGAAACGCAAATTTCCCTCCGTAGATAAGCCCCTACGAATATAAGCCCCTTCAAAAATAAGCCCCTCAAAAAGGGCCTTTGAAAAATACAAGCCACGGGGCTTATTTTCGGAATTTTAAGGTACTTTATTAAGTCCTAAAAAATACGTTTTCTTAGGACCTGCATCTGTATGAGAGTGAATCCTCACTTTTTTCTCTAAATTCAAACAATTTTATAAAGACACCCATTGACTAATAGTTATTAGGACAATGCTAGTAATAATAACTTAAGGGATACAAAAACCTTTTTTCAGTCAACAGATTCGGTCACAACTAATCTTGGTTAATCTTACTAATACGGTTTTCTTCCTATCAACTGCTTGCTGTAATAAGACCTACAGTGTACATGTGCTTTTTTCAAAATTGAAAAAATAATACTATTACTTAATTGAAACAGCATCTCAATGTATTTTATTTATTTATTTTATTTTATTAGTTTTGCCCTAAAGAATACAAAAAAAAAAAAAAAAGCACTGAAGATATGCAAACATTAGTAATAAGAACAAACAATACACTAATAATAACTTTAATATTTGGGCCGGGACACCGCAACAGCTAAAGCCAATTACTGTGGACGCAAAAAATAAAAGATGTTCACAGATTGTTAAGTTTATTGATGCTAGTATCCTGTTTTATTTCTCTAGAAGTCTCTTTTTAATTTTTTTTTTATGGTCCCCTCAGTGTCTGTATTAACAGAGTTTCACTGTTTCATTAAAAGTAATATATGTCAAAAAGTAATGCGGACGTCTTGTAACAGTGTCATGGAAATTAAGAACAAAAACAGACTGTGATGTACAAGAACTCAGATGCTGTCAATACGGTGTAGATTATATATTTTGTACCCTAACCCTCCTTCCTGAATTAATGGTGGAGGATAATTGCCTGTCCCAGCTAAAGATTGTTGGATAAGGCAGCTACAGCTGTAGAAGGCATGTTATTATATTTCGCTTAGTTTTGCCAATTACATGTACAGTACTTGTTATTATGAAACTTTGCCCTAGAGAAGAAATAATTCACCTCTAAGCAATATTAAATCAAGCTTCATGAAGAACAAACAAATATAATTATGTCTTTCCGGCATTCTTATTTATTTTAGTTATGCCAGTGAAGTCTATTATAGTTTTTGTTAATTCAGCCTATCTGTTTACAGATATGTAGCTGTTGTTTCATTGAATGATCCTCAGCGTGCAAAGTGTGTGAGAGGCAAGGGTTAATGGATTTTGTCATCGGGCTAGTGATTTTTGTTCGTAACTTGCCCGACAGGCAAGTGCTGTTTTTTGGGAAAATTCAAATTACAGAAGGATTGTAATCAATCCTGCTAACCAAAAAGGGTTTTGGTGCTAGTTGAAATGACTTGTGGGCTATTAAGTACATGCTAGCTGCAGCTTTCCCCAATGGCAGGCTGTAAAACTGACTTTCTTTGCACCCTGGATCCTTCAGTGTTTTAGGCAGTTATCACTGTGACCTTTGTTTTGTACAAATGAGTGTGGCTAATAGTTGTATTATAGTAGGAAAGAAAATAAACTATCTTTTCCTTTAAACACCATTAAATAGTAGTGTTCTAATTTTTAACAAACAATCATATATGAATGTGGTGAGTTTTAAAGAAAATTCCCAAGGCATACATATTCGTGGTTTAGACAACTCCAGATATAAGTGATGTCATTTTTAAAGGGTTTTTCAGCTGGCTTTTAACCCTATTCAGACTGGGGGGCTTTTCGAACCCCCCCTACGGCAAAATCGTGTTAACTCCTACACCGAAAGAGCTATGACGTTCAAATTTTCTGACTTTTCTTAAACTTTATCTAGGAACATTTTGGTATAATTACCATGTCCATGTGATTAATCATGTTGCCATGGCAACCAGTTTCTGACACATAGGTTTTGGAAAATTTAAAAAATGGTGATTTTTTTGTTTTAAGATCGCGTGCCGTAGATCACGGATACGCGCATATTAAATTGAAAAAAAAACGATGGACACACTTCCTTTTGTTTTGGTAAATTTAACGCGCTAGAGCTTTTGTTTTTTTGTAGCGTGCTATATGTCACGGTGAGTGCGCGAATTATAGCACGCTTTGCGTGCAATTTGGGTAAGACACGCTGAACACGCTTGATTACTGAAACTGTTAAGATGATAAAAATGGCTTGGATTTTCAGCGGATTTAATCAGCGTTGAAAACTGGTCGAAGTGAATCAATTATAGCAATTGAGACTGTTTTGGAATTTTAGCGTAACCGTAGCCATTTGAAAATCACCACTTAATGGTCGTCTAGCCTGGGATTAAGGCGAGATCAGTGTAAACCAATTCCTGCGGTTGTCGGCTGTTGACCGAAATCGCTATCGCAAGCGAGGCACTGAAGTTATGTCGCCTGAAAATTATAGTTATGCAACCGGAATATTTATTAGCAGTACTGCACATTGTTTAAATACCGGTTTCGCTTTTTGTGTTATTGCCGCCCAGATCAATTTAGCAACATTGAAACCGTATTGGAATTTGCAAATGTGTTTTAAATTAAGGAAAGTTAAAATAACCTTTGCACATCTTCGTCAGTAAACATTTCTGAAAAGAATTATACTTTTCAAGCGACAACGTTTTTTCAATCAGATACTACCGCTGCGATCGCTGAGGTAGAACTTTTCCTTTCTCGATAGTTACCAAAAAAGGGTGCCGTTCATAATCATTTACGGTTCCTTTTTTTAGAGGAAATTTATTTAGCTTATAGATAACACGCCTTGCGTGCTTTTGCGCACACTGAAAGCGTGTTGTGCTTTTTCGCACGGGGCTTTTGTTTGAAAACTTTAACACGCTCTTTTGTTCGACTTGCTCACACTTAATTGTCTCAAGCGTGCCCTCTGAAACAAAAGAAATTTCTAATGAGGCAAGATTGCAAGCGTGCTAACGCGTGTTAAAATAAATTCTTTTGTTTTAAAGTGAAAGCATGTCGTGCGCGTTCTTTCACCTTTAGCATTAAAATCCTGTGGAGGGTCACATATTTGTTGAAAAAATCGCTCGTTTTCTCTTTGACAAAAGGTGTCGAATCTCCGCTAGTAGATTTTCGTCTTCTTAACGGTGAACTGCGATAAAATTTTCGAACACTGACTAGAATCCTCTTCGAAAAGATAACGAATCAGTTTCTTCATCGCCTTTGTTCACAAATAATCACAGGTTTAAAATGTTAAAGGACGAGGTCAACATTCAAGTCCTCAAGGTTGGCAGACATCTTATAACTTTCGTTAAACCTTTTTTCGAGATTAAGAGATTTCGAGCTGCGAAGTGGGCATTTAATGTTGAGATATTGGTCCGTCTAGCAAGTTACGGACTGCAAATTGGCCAATCGCATGGGGAAAACAGACTTGGCCTTATAATAATGGCATCTTACGTACCAAAAGTAATGTGAATTAGCTGAAAAAGTTGACAGAACGTTCGTCATAGATCAATGTGCCTTTTTTAATATGGAAGTCACCTTAAGAACAAGGCATATATGCATTTTTAGTTTCATGTTTGGTTAATGTGAATATCAATCTTATTAATAAAAAGCTGGACACTAATTACGGAAAGGCCTTGACTGGTAGCTAGCAGAGTTGGTAGACGGTCCTTTTTTCCAGATTGAAAAAAATACACCTTGTATAAAAGTCACAAGATTTACGAGAAACAATTTTATAATACGTTACGCTAGCACTATTTTATGTAATTATCATCGTTATTATTCTTTTTTATTCACGGCAAAATAGAAGATCATGAGAGGTTAGGCTACCTCGAGCTACTGGCTGTAGTTGTTTACATCAAGCCAAGCAAAATGTGGCGTAGATTAAGGTGGGATAGAGAGTTGACAATTTCGTTTTCAAGTGAATCAAAAATCTTGGGTCCTTGAAAAAAACTGAAAACTAAGAATTGCAACAAAAGTGGCAGAAATATTGCTTGTGGGGACGGAGCTTAAACCGTCGTCCACGTAGAAATGTCCTAGGAGAAAGTCTGAAGCGTCGTCCAAACTCCTCTCTGAGAGTTTCTTGCTGTTTGATGTAGGCAGAACTTCAAGGGGTAGCTACGCCAGGTGAAAATGCTGCACCAAAAAGGTGTACATTCATTCGGTATTCAACAACTGGTTGCTTTCGGACTACAGGAAGCGCAGAAAGTTCCTGTCCTTAGGGTTAGCGTAAAAGCTGTGAAACATTTGCGCAATGTCACAAGTGAAAGAAACTTCTTCTTTTCTAAGCCGTGTCAGCAATCCGATCAGGGAGTTAAACTGATCTGCACCTTGGAGTAGGTACTTGTTTAGCGACTCGTTCTCGAAGGCAGCACTGCAGGCAAACACGTCTTGGATCTGATCCGGTTTTCTTGGGTGGTAATTCGTGGAAGTGGGGAAGGTGCAATACTTTGCCTTCTTTGTGCTGAGTTGATAGACAGGAACTTGGCTGGCATGGTCATTATCGAGTGTCTTTTTCATAACGACTAAGTAGTATTTTCTAAGTTTGCTTTCATTCAAGAGCCACCTGTTTAGAGATAGAAAACTTCTTAAACAGTGCCCTTTTTTGTCTGCTAAAGATAGATCATCAGATTTGAAGGGTAGAGGTACTTCCCAGCTTCCATTTGCGTTGCCCATAGTGAGTATGTCTCCTAAGCGTTTATCTTCTATAAACTCCGCTTGTTCGGTTCCACAAATCTTGCGACTATGGTGAATCTTACTGTAATCAAGCTCCATCATTTCACGTACTTGTTTTGGACTGGTTAGGTCATTAGTATTTGTTACGTCTCTAGGGTGGTGGTCTGGATGTTTCCTCGCGGCAATCTAGGAGTGTCTCTCTGTCCACTGTTACTCGATTAACCGGGATCTTTATGTCTCCTTTTTAAAGTCGCTTATGTACATGCAGGATCTTGAATAAATCGACTGTGCCAGGGAAGCTTACATGTGATGATGATTTATGTGGCCAAGAGAGAGTTGTTGAGAGAGAGAGAGAGAGTAATTTCATGATATTTCGCCCGTATTAAGTGTGGAGACATTTTGCCTGGTTGGTTGTGGATGGTTTTATCAGTGCTGCGAATACGGTTAATTGTGTGATTTTGTGAAGTTGTTGACAGACAGAACTCAGGTATGCGTGGTGCTCGTGTTACAATATTGTGTACATGCATAATATATAGATTTAGCCAGGGCTAAAAGCGAGGCTCCCAAAAATAAATTTATAATTTAAATCAGACAATAAACTTGTATTCCACAATTCAGTTAACTTTAGAGCACATTTATGTGACTTTTGAGGGAAAGGCTAAGTGATTTTAGAGAAAAATAATTTGCAAACAGCCCAAGAGTGAGCCAAATCTTACATCGGATCGATAGCCTCATAAATTATGTACACCTAAAAATTGGCAATCATCTTCGATCACATTTAAAAGCCATAATGGCTCTTGATCACCGTAGATTAATTAGGTCTGGAAAAACAATCATGCCGAATTTTTTGCGTTCAACAAGTTTACTTTGCAAAATCTTGCCAACAAATCTGGGTGCGTGTAAACCAACCTTTTATACCATTTATACATCACATCTGAGGTGAAACAGTACACAATGTACTGTTTTTATAATACAGACCTCGGACAGAATGCAGTATTTCACAATTTTGCAAAACAAATTGCACTCGTTCAATATTCAGGACGATCAAAGCATGCGTGGGCTTTTAGCTAAACCGTTAAAAAAATTTCCAAAATCACAGAGACAACAATTTTCATCCACGAACACAAGTATTTAAGTGTCTCTAAAAATCCTGAGTCTTCAAGCTTAAAGATGTTTTAAGCCGGCTTCCCGGTGTTTGCTTTTTTCAAAGATGAACTCAAGAAAATCGCTCAAAGCTTTCTTTTGATCTTTCTTTTACAGCCAGAATTATAACTAAATATTATTTGGAACGTTTTCTTTCTATTTGCGTTGAGAAAATGTCTAAAGGCTTTCTAAAGTTCTGTAAACTTATATCAAACCTGATACTCGGTCAGATCATTGTCTCAAATCTTACAAACGTACATAAACAAAATAGCCGCATAAACTACGCTCGACTTCATTAAATTAGATATAAAAACAAACATCAATTATCATGCAATAATTACTCAGGCTTACCTTTCGAGATGCAGCCCCTGAAAGGTATCAAGTAAGTCCAGTATCGCTTCAGACTTTTCAACCCTCTTTACGCATCAACCAAGGTGAAAAACGAAAACAATGCCACCCGAAATCGGATTTCCGACTTTGAAAAGTAACGTATTTCTCAACCAAATACCCAATAAACAAACCAGCCATGAATAACAGAAGACTGTACTCTTGATAGCAGCTGTATTTCATTTTGTACATCCAGTGGAAAAAGACAGTTAAAGACATCACAAGTTGACACAAAACTCTGTCAGCTTCAGCTGTCTAAGTAAACAAGATTCAAGATGCTGCATAAATTTTCCGCATCTCTTTCGGGCACCTCGACATAGTGAGGTGCTGAAAGGTCTGTAGCTTCGTGGTAGTGCATCTGGACTGGTAACCAGAAGATCACAGAGGCGGCTCCCATTGGGAGGCGAGCCACCTGTGTCACTGACTGACAAAACAGCTTTCTTATGTATTCACCAGGCACAAAATTCACCATCACATTTCTATCCTTACCAATTTTGTCAAATTCGCCATTTTCGTCAATTTTGCCGAGTGAGCGAACATGCTACAGCACTGTGTTGTGTAGACATTATTTGGCCACAGAAGAAACCGCCAGAGCCAGAAAGGTTGACGCTTTTTGCCGCGTGAGTCCGGCCTAGGAGAATGGAAATCAGCGGGGAAATTTTTAAGATTTGTTTTGTTACCGCCAGAAAAGGGAAAGAAAAAATTTGGTTAGTGCTGCGCGCATTGGAAAGTTAGCGAGATATGCAGGTGCCGTCTTTGCACTGAGGCCTTCAATAAGAACATATTCAATGAAACGCTTCCAGATGGACTCTCGGCAAGGACAGTACATATGATGAAAGACTATCTAAACTAGGATGGATTGATTTGAAAACGCGTCGTCTTCGTTTATTGTCCTTTTATTGACTTGTTAGGTTCACCAACCATCACATACGTATCTACTAACCAGACAGCAAATGAGGGAGATGTGGTGATGCTTAACTGTTCAGCTGATGGTAATCCACCTCCAAAAATCACCTGGACAAGACTCTCTAGTAACAGTCCCGTCACCTTTCCTCTGGTCGTCAGAAGACACGATGAGGGAAGTTACAGATGCAGTGCTGATAATGGTATTGCCATTGAGATCCGTGATGTCTTCATCACTGTGCAATGTGAGTGAGATTAAAGTAAAAATACGTATCTCGCAATAACCCTCGCGAAACTCGGTTTAGTAGAGGAATCCAAGTTAAGCCCTGTCGGGCGGGGTTAGGAACCGTATGGGGCACCCACCATTCATTCATTCATTCATTCTTTATTTGCCATATATACAAAATTTTACAATGCAAGGTTGGAATAATCAGATTAAAGAAAAAGTAAATGGCGAGGAGACCTGAAAGAAACCACAAGGCTTATAATGAGTCAGGTCTCCTCAACTTAGGATAAACTAGTCTTGATAATATAATTACAGTATGGGCTTATGATGGCTAACTTTGACCGCCGACTCGCATACACACATACACACACACACTGACACAAATGTTAAATTAATTAATCCAATAATCTACTTAGTGCCATACTGAAGCTACTACGTACTAAGAAGGAGTTCTTTAAGCTTTTTTTGAAAGAAGCAGAAGAGGCGAACCAGTTATAGTAGAATTTAGCGAATTATATAACTTTGGACCTTGGAAATAAATTGAGAACTGTCTGGTGTTCGTTCTGCATAGTGGCAAGCGAAATGAGTGGGCGTTCCTAGTATTATAATTATGATTTGACTTTTTATTAGGAAGAGGTCATTGAATTTGGAAGGGAGTGTAGAGTTCTTGAACATAAAAAAACCTAATTGAAACGAATGGGTATCATGAAATTTTAAAAGTTTAAGCTCCCTAAAGATGGGACTAGTGTTGGCATCGTAGGTAGAGTGTTCAATATTCTTAGCGCACGTTTCTGTAAGATTACAATTCTTTGAAGGTTCGCTTTATAAGTGTCACCCCAAGCTAGATTGCAATAGTATAAGTATGGAAGTATCATTGAATTGTACAAGGTACGGAGAGATTGAGTTGAGAGAAAAAACCTAGACCTAGATGTTAAACCTATGGATTTTGATAATTTACTGGCTAATAGAGATATGTGAGGTTTCCAGGTCAGATTATCATCTAAAAAGACACCCAAGAACATGGTTTCAGAAACAAGAAGGAGAGGCTGCTCGTTTAAAGAAAGAAGAAGAAGACCTAACATTGTTAAATTCGACTAATTGTTTCCTCTCAGAGAAATAACTTTTTACCCATTCTAGTGCCAGACCACGGATCCCATAATTCTCCAGTTTGTCAAAAAGGATGACATGATTTACTGTGTCAAATGCTTTCGAAAGATCTAAAAATACTCCAATAGCATGTTCTCTTCTATCAAAAGCAGAAGAAATTTTATCACACAAGTCGATAAGCGCGAGGCTAGCGGAACGATTTTTCCTAGAGCCATATTGATTATCACAAAGTACATTGAAGTCATTGAGATAACTTATGATACGGTTGTAAATAAGTCGCTCCAAAAACTTTGAAAAGCAAGGTAGAACTGAAATAGGTCTGTAATTACTGAAGAGAGCTTTGTCACCTGATTAAAAAATAGGAACCACACGAGCAATTTTCAAGTCATCTGGAACGATGCCGTGGATAATAGAGAGATTTATAATGTGAGTTAGTGGAGAGGAAATGTTGCCAATAGATGGTTTTATAATAGACATGGGAATGTTGTCATACCCTGCCGATTTTCCCGCCGGAAACGTACATGCAATATCTACAATCTCCTCCTGAGTTGCTAAATTTAGGAACATATACTGAGGGAAATCGCCAAAAAGGAAATTGTTATGCGAAGTGGCAGATTGAGTTTGGTCCATCACGCATATTATCGTGAAGGTACATACTTTGTTCTTTCTCTTTTCTTCTTCATTTTTGGGTATTGTGTGGTGTTATTTTTAAAAGTGTATTTTAAAGCACATTGAGCATTATTTCGGCGGCCGGCAGTGCATTTCGTATACTTCGGGCCGTAGTACAGAGCTGAAACCTTGATCTATATATCGGCGGGGAAGCGGGAAAACTAATAAATTTGGGTTTTCCAAAGTGTAAAACGAATTCCAAACTAGACTTCAGCGAAAAAAGACAAGGCTTCGATGCTAATTAAAAGTCCAAACTGAGACGCACTTTGGAGAAGCATCGCGCGACATATTCATAAGCAAACGTGTCTGCAAAGTGAGACGCACTGAAAATTGCTTTTGTATCTTAATGTTCGATCCTTGTTTGAAAATTCTGGCCCAAATTGCTTCAATGTTCTACCATTGTTGCGTTTGCTCTTCTCTTTCGTTAGCTTGTGTAATTAGAAGTGATTCACCGATAGTAAACATTTTTTTTTCATGGACAGTGATTTACACTTTAGCTCTTCATGAATAAAACATGAGACTGCACTGTTTTTCATCGATAGCAGACCGGTTCTCACTCCTTGATGTCACACTGGTTACATCAATGGGAACGCCGTCGCGACTTTGCTGCTAGGCAACTGCGTATACCAAACCGATAGAAAGAAAGATTTATGACAGATTGAAGCAAAATAACAGCCTGCTTAGGATGATGTTAAGCTGCTGACGTCAATTGGGACTTCACCGATAGTAAAAAATTTTTTTCACGGACAATGATGTACACATTAGTTCTTCATGAATAAAACATGAAAATGCACTGTTTGTCATCGATAACAAACCGGTTCTCACTCTTTGATCTCCCACTGGTGACGTCAATAGGAATGCCGTCGTGACTTTGTTGCTAGGCAACTGCGGATACCAAACCAATAGAAAGAAAGATTTATGACAGGAGCAAAATCGCACTCTGCTTACGATCCTCGCGAGCGACAAAATCATATATTCGCTTTTGCGAGGCGCTTCGCACCTCGCCTCGCTCGAAATAGTTCATGAAGCATGCTGGTGTAGAACGGATTATGTTCTCAGCAGTAAAAACCATGTATGGTATTAACTTTTTTACCTACATATGTGAGCTTAACAGGTCTAGCGGCATAGAGCAGAAATTTGGGAACCTATGGATCCGAGAAAATTTGGTTATGACCTCAGCGTACGCCCAGAAGACCATCCATACAGACGCTGATGGTAGTGGTAAAAAAAACTCAGTACGGTAGGGAAGAGAATTCTAGATGTGTACCTTGCGTTTCGTTTTGGCTCAAGACTGTAGCCATTTTAGGGGCAACCAACGTATTTGCTAGAATGAAAAATCTAGATTGATTTTTCTTTTGCTCGACTGACGACTGACGACTATTTGGTCACGGTTTTGGTCGCGCCCATGGAGCTACCTAGTCTCCCTTTGTTTTCCCTTTCGCCGCTTTGTCAAAAATCATTGAAAATGAAAACGTATGCAAAATCAAACATATAGACGTGGTCAGGACTAAAAGAAAAGCTCTCGTTAATATTTACATTTAAAATATAAAATCGTGTAATGCTAATCGGCGACGGCAAAGAAAACGGCCAAAAAAAATCAGTAGGTCTAATTAGCAAAAAAAAAAAAAGGTTTGCACAAAATGTCACCCCGGATTGACTTGTAAACATAAGACATTCGCCCTCACTGGGGCTCATCAGCATGGCATAGCCGTCGGTCAGTGAACGCGGAAAACCCGTGTTTTTTTTGTAATTTGGCGGTCTGAGGGGCGTAGTGCAATGCCCCAAGGCCATAAAAACGAAGGGAGCGAAACTAATCCGACAAAACGAAAACAAAACAGGAGTAAGAGATCGCCAAAATGGGAGGGGGCACCTCCAAACGGAGCCAGCCCGCCAACCTTGCCACGGAATCGAACCCCGCCTCCCAACTAGTTAAAATACTACCAAAAGACTATATACAGCATAAAAGACTATTTACAAATCAGACAAGAAAGAGCATACACAATCGAGCCACACTCACTCAAACCTTTCTCAAAAAACAACAGTGCAGCCAACAAAGGCGACCAGGGGAGCAAAGAGAAGGAAGAGACACACTCAAGCAAAACCAGTTCAGAGCCAAGAAAACCGCAGTACAGCCACCAAAGGTGATCGAGGGGGGCAAAGAGGAGTGGACACTCAAGACCAATCCCAAAGAGACCACAGTACAGCCAAAACAAAGGCGACCGAGTAGACCAAGGGAGAGGGAGACACACATTCGGACTACGAAAGACAGAAATGGAAGAGTCACCAACGACTTCACCGATACAGCTAAAAGCTCCCCAATGACGTTGGAAGAAAAGGCGCCTGCGCCGAGAACGAAACCGTTTGAAAAGCAAAGGCAAATAAAAAGACAGGCGACCCTTGATACTAGCAATGAGCCCCACGGCACTGAAAACGTCGGTAAAACAAAAATAAATTTGCGTTCTTTCAAACTTAATCGCGTCTATTTGGACCTGCTCAATATGCCAAATAAAGGCGTTTTTTCCTGGAGTTGAATTCTTAAGGATTTTATTCAGGTTCAACAAAGGTAAAGGAAAATTTGTCGTTGTGTGTCCACGTCCTCCATAAAACGTCAAATTAGGAGGTTTCATGTCGTAGTCGTGGAGTGGACGTCAAAGAAAGGTTCTAAAAAGCGTGATGCACATGCAGAGCTGTTGTTTCTATCATTAAACCTATTGTTTTTTGACGTCGTCGTTGTGGTCGTCGCCGTAGCTGCTTAAGCTCCCTATTATCAGGATAACAACGGACATATAGCAGCGAGCACTTCCATGGAGAGGACATACAGTAGGGGGGACAAGGGACAACCCTGACGCACCCCACGGGTGTTAAGTCCTTGCTTGTAATAAGAAAGTAGGAACTAAACATGTGAATGTTTATTAATTGTCCAGTTTTAAAAATTGTATGTCACTACAGTTTTGATTTCTAAAAAAAACCATATAACAGTTTAACATCCCCATTTGAGCTAGTATCGTTCTCAGATACTTCTCCTCTTCTGTTTACAATTGTTGCAAGATTTGTATTTTGTACACAAGCATAGGTTACAATCATTCCACTAAAGGTTAAGCAAATAACACCACTCACTATAAAACCGTTACTTTATTATGGTTCCTCTATCGTATCTGCATTTTCCTCTTTTAAAGCTTCATTGTCATAAGCGGAAAGAAAAAAATAATTATAAAGTTAGTCAGGATGGACACATATTGATTTTAATGATAGTTATATTTTTTTGACAGCTATTTTTTCATTGAGGTTTTTGTTTAAAATAAGCAACAAATAATGTAGAGTTTTTTACCAAGTATACTTTTGTACCCTCATTACCAAAACTACATGTATCAAACTGAATTTTATACTTTTTATATTTTCCATGTCTTGAAATCAATCAATGAAAGACCCCATGGACCGAATTAGTATGGATAATAACAAGAATTTGTAGTGATATGTTTCATCCACTTCTGTGTAGTAGTGGGTTATGCAGGTCACTTTGGTTCTTTAGTTCTTATTCTTAAAAGAAAATAGAATATTTTTAATTATAATTGATATTGTTAAGAGCCCGCGATATTAGTAAAACTCTGCGGCGCATGGGAATGATTTTAGACTCAAGAGTAGGACCTGCCATCTTTATTGTTGTTGGTTTTGTACTGAAATACATCTAGAGTGTTACTGTTAGCTGTAACGTCTGCTCTGTACGGCCTGAAAGTAGCTCTTATCCTCAATAATATTGCTAATTTCCTTCTGGGTCTGACTAGAAAAAATCTTTTATAAAAATGAAACAAACAGAATATATGAAATTGGAAATGATCCTCACAATGAAATACTGGGGTTTTATTCTTACATGTATGTGTGCCACCCAAACCTCCAAATGAAATATTATTACTGGAAATCAAATGGCATGACATCAGGGGAAGAACTATTTCAAAAGTGACCCGACATGATTTAGGAATAGTAGAGAAATTTGACCCAGGGATTGTCGTCATCCAGTTGGGCAACAATGACCTGTCTTCCCTTTCCGCCGTTGAAACTTGCTCAGCTCTCCAGGACTTGTCTCATTTGCTACATGAGTCATACGGTGTGCAAAGGGTCTGTGTTTGCCAGACTATTTTTCGCGGTAATGCTCCTTTCTTTAATCACCAAGTTAAGTTATTAACAAAATATTTTAAAGTAGTGTTGGAGCCGATTCCTCATGTTCTTTACTGGCGACACAGAGGTTTTTGGAACTGTAAATCCCGTTCTTTAACCCGCGATGGTGTCCACCTTAATCACTTAGGGCACTATAAATTTTTCCGTAGCTTGAGAGGGGCAGTGTTGCAATGTTTGCGATCTCTCCAGGCTAGCGGGTAAAGTTTCGTCATTGGCTCGATTTGATTCAATTTACGTTTTGTCTATTAATCCACTTTGCTTTTCCTTAGTTATCCAATTTGATCCAATTTAAATCACTTTGGGTAATCTGATTAAATTTGTTAAGTGAGAATGTCATGCAATTGAAGAGCTATATTTTTTCGCGAGGCCGATTGTCATACCAGGCCCACTGTTTCTTGCGGTCTCGACCGTGATAGTGCGGCTTTGGTGCCATTTACTCTGATGCTGTAAGTGTTCAGCACCTCTGTCAAAGCATTTGTTTTTGACAGTAGATTTGTGTTCAAGTCGCGGTTGATACAAACCGTGACATATTATGGCCGTCGCGTTGTTGCTTTGTGCTATCACTTTGCCTATTCAGTGTACAACCCATTGATCGCCCTTTCAAGGGTGTGCCCAATGCACTTGGTATTCTGTGATTTTGCACTTGTTTTATTTCTGGCCGGAATTGCATTGTATTCTACGTTTCTCTTTAAATTATCTTGGATTTTTTTATATTATTATCCGTTTTGTTATTGCACCCTAGCCTTTAGGTAATTATTGTTCGAGCGGGTGCTCCTCTCAACAGCTATTTTATTCCGTTCTTCAGACAAAAATGCTTGGCGGCTGAAGACAAAACTGCCTCCTTTACTTTAATGGTCACACATACCGCGTAGTTCTCTGTTTGTATTTCTCATATTTTACTACCAATTCTATTCTGTATAAGAGATGCCTCCTAGCAAGCGTTCCTCCACTAATACTTCTGCAGGCACCGCTCCTAGAGTAAAAAGGAGTCGGTCCTCCACGGTCACGTCGATGGCCATTTCCGACAGTGTCGCACTACCAGCTAGCGACGCCACGTCAAGTTCGAGCTTAGGTACCGTGTCGATTGATGTTGCTGCCCTGTCCGCCACAGTGTCTGCCGTCGTAACAGAAGCCCTTAAGACCTACCTCTCGTCCGAAATCTTGACTGGTATTTTAAAAAACACTGGACCCCCTATCCCGTTGGAATCACTGGCCTTGGAATCCTCCAGCTCCGTGGGCGCCGCCTTAAATACTGAGGTAGCTGATATTCTTCTGGACGGTCACGCCTCAGGTACAAGCAGGGGAGACGCTCCCACTACTTTAAACGGCTCTCGGCCACAGAGCACCTTCACGAGCATCTCTGTGCCTCTTAGCTCTAGGGTTAGTGCTTAATTGAAAGCGAAAATATTCGCGAACGAATATGTATATTTTGGGGCTTTACTTTCTTCTTCCCGTAACAACGAAAGGGAAATATTCACTTTCCATGGCCCCTTCAGATGGGGCATCTAGTCGACCCCAACGCACCCTCGAACCGTTAAAAAATGCGAAACGAATTCAGTCTATTTGTTTCCGTTTATTCCGAGAAATTTACTGCAGAAACCCCACGGTTAATGAAATACTGTGAAGTTGTAAGGGATTTAGCTCAAGAAGCTGGGGATTGGATTTGGCATGACAAACAGTTCCGCTATTTAAGGCAAACTGCCCCCGGAGAAATACCCCTGGGATCGAATTCACTGGGAGTTGTGGATAGGAGCGTCTAGTAGTTTTCGCAAGACACAACCACTCACCAACAAACAATCGCAACTGGGCCGCTCTCGTTTTCGTTCGCATTTTTTTTCCAAAAGGAACTTCTTGGGCCCTTTTAGGCTGTAAAGCACTCCACGGGTTGTCAGTTCACCCATGAGTGTTTTAAGTGCGGAGCAAAACACCCAGGTAGTCAATGTTCCTCACCGTCTCCACAAACCCGACCCAATTTCGGTTCTAAAGGCCCACGAGGAGGAACCCAAATACAGGGTCCTTCACAGCCTGCCGGTAACCCCCGTAAACGTGTAACGCCTTGAATTTTTGTGACACGGTTATAATCCTGCCTCAACACAATATCTTATCGAGGGTTTTAGTTTGGGTTTTCGCATCAATTTTGTCGCTGAACGGTGTACCATGGATTCTCGAATGGTTGTTGGTGATGCGACGAAGTCTATACAGCGCATAGGGAGAGGTTTTATGGCCAAAACTGATGTGAAGTCTGCTTTTCGCATCATTCCTATATATCCATCCTGCTGACTATCCCTTACTGGGCATACGCTGGAACAATATGTATTATTTCGACCGGGCTCTTGCCATAGGGTTGTCTAGTTATCGTGCTATTTCTGAATCCTTTAGCACCGCCCTTGAATGGGTATCCCTGAACCTTCTCAATGCTTCCGCAGTTTTACACATCTTGGACGATCTTCTGTTTATAACCAAAATTAAAGAACAATGCGCATGTGATTTACAGAATTTTATTTTCATGTGTGATTATCTGGGCGTTCCCCTTGCGCCCGAAAAACCCGTCGGCCCTGACACAGTTTTACAGTTTGCAGGAATAACTCTCGACTCCGTACTCTTTGAGGCCCGCTTACCCGAAGACATGCTTACAAAATGTCGCGTGATGTTACACAACTTTTATACGCGTGGTACAGTTACAATGAAACAACTTAATGGCATGTACTAAAACCCAGACGGTAGACGGTAGACGATAGACCATGGACGATAGACGATAGACGTTGGACGATAGACGATAGACGATGGACGAAACCATTTGTACAGACATTTTTAGGAAGCTCATAGTTACTACAAACTGTGCGAGACTTGACCTGTTACAAAAGCGTTAATTAATTATTAATTCAAATTTGTCAATGATTTTCCACGTGCTTAATGGCGCTTTGAGTAAGCTTCTAGAATACCATATGGCCGTACACAGCTTTCATTATTTCCGCTTTCATAGGGTTATCCTCGGTGTAAAACCTATGAAGTTTTTCCTTGTTTTCTAGCTACTATTTTCCGCGTGCCTCTATTGGGTTGACTTCTGAGTGGCTTGTTTTACGTCACCGGTGACTTCACAGGTTTTTACTCCGAGTATGAGTCTTTTCATAGGTGATGTGGTAGAATAAAAATCGTCTGGTCTTCTTAATTCTTAATTTTCACCGTAGACTACAGGCTCCGTCCGACTGCTGAAAAATATATGTTCCATCAAATGTACCATCATGCCAAAAATGAGGTCTTCATGAACTATTTTTGGTGATACGGAAATGTAAGACTTAAGCCCAAAATAAACGTCAAACATAGCGTTATGCTAGACGTAAAAGTAATTTGCTTATGCATTTAGGACATGGCCAGTTTGTCAACCGTTTGCGGACCCGACCCTCAAGTAAAAATTAGGTGACAAACTCTCCTTATGGGGAGGCCAGCGACATTTCGTTAACGGCCGGCTTCGACTGCTCTCGAAAAAATTGGATTGCTGACTCACAGTATAATCTTTCCGACAATCCTGTTCGGCTTCTTGTCTTTTCACGCTATTCAAACCGCATGTAAAGTAGGCTGAATATGACATTAACAGAACAAAAGAAGATTAGCCTAGGATCACATGAAACAAATTCGTGATATTATATTCCAAAGCAAGAAAAGACGTTTTTGAAAGACGGACGTCAAACGGAAGTAGACTTTTTTCAATCTTGGGCAGTAATTTTGCCAAATTTCACGCAGATTGTCTCTTCAAGAATAAAGACACTTAGAAATACAAACCTGGTGGCGTCAAGGCCTTTAAACTGATTAAAAAGGACCCACTTCCGGTCGACGTACGTAGCGCCTATTACTGCTGGATCACGAAAGCCAGTCAGGCCAGGCAGGCGAAAGTAGCCTGAAACTGAATAATGTGGAGGTTGTAGGGTCTCCGAGGCGCTATATCGTTTGGGATTCGGTAGTCAAGTTTGCTTGCCATGATAATTTCAAGAAGGGAATTCTCAAGAGAATTAACACGGTTTCAGTAACAACAAATTATAACGAACGTTGCCTTCAACGAAGCCTTTTTAGCCGTCGTAGAAACGCCACACGGGGCTGGTCACAATAACTTATATTAGTATATACACTTTCAGTGATCTTGGTAATTCAAGCAATCTGATTGGTTAGCGATCTCGCAATATGACGGTATATTCACCGCGCTAGGCGGTGAATATAAAGCAGAACAAAATCGCTGTCGTGAATTGGGTGTTTTGCCAAAGTTTCATGGTAAAGCCTCTTTGAAAATACACGAATATCCAAGTGCTGATGACTTTGATGGCAAGAAAAGACTTCACGGTGCTTAAACAGCGTGATTTATTGCGAAGTTGTTTACTGTAGCTGACATTTTTGTACGCTCGAAGGTATGTTTACCACTACAGAGGTAAACGAGGTCGCTTTGTCACTGTTTTGTGATTTCGGGATTTTCTCGCAAGAAAAATTTTTGCCTATAAATAGAAGTTAATTTATGAAGAAAAGAAGAAGGCAAATATTTTTGAAAATTGTACGTGCCAGCAAGTTAACAAGACAAAGAACTTTGGAGATAAACAACGCTCACCTTGATCGTAGCCGCTGTTGACAGCATTTGCAAGAAGCGACAAAGAAAACTTTCTCATTCACGGTGAGTTGACAGAAACAAATAAAGCTCTACTTTTCTTCTCAGAATTGGGTAGTCATTTAAATTTTCGGCGTCTTCTTATAGACCGTTGATGCTAAAGCTTACAAAACTCGATTAAGAAAGATTAAAGCTATCATTTGCCATGTTTGAAGATACTGTAAAGATCTAATTTTCGCGCATCCGCTGTTTACGGCTTCGTGTTCACGCATGAATTCACCCGTCAATCAAACTAATCGTTTTTTAATAGTTTCCTTTCTGCTTCTGTTGAAATCACTTCGTGTGAATATACTAAAACAATTATTCACCTCAGGCTCAGTTAATATTGTTGAATAATCTCCAACACGAAGTCGATATTACTAAATATTAACTTCGCCTTCGGCGAATAATTGTTAAGTATATTGGTGATTTCGGCGTACATACGTGTGAAGAATGTAAGATGTAGGTAAAATGTAAGACGAGGGTAATTTGTTGTTGTTGTTGTTCCTTTTTTCCTTAAAAATGTAATGACAATAAAGGTCACTTTAACAAATGTGTGGATCCAAATTTTATTAAATGTCGTGCTTTTCTTTCTGCTTTTCTTTTTTTTTTTTTCTTTCTTTAAACTAATTTAAGATATCATGTTGCTTTTAAGGGATTTAGTGTTAAGTTGTATTAGGAACAACATCCTTTTTCAAGCACTTCATATCCCGGATTACAAAACTCAAGCGCAGATTACCTTTCCCGTTCTCAGGTAGTGAACTTCAAGGACATCTTCCGGAAGCCGAGGAACCTCCCATTCAGATACCCGAGAACCTAATGCCGAAGAATTGGGTGCTAATTTGAGAACCCTTTTAAGTTCCTCTTAACAGCCGGCTCCAGGCGTTCGTATCAGCGTGCGTGGATTATTTTCCGCCAATTTTATCTTCAATTTTACGCTTCTGATGATCCTCTTTTACCGGTACCTCCTACGTGCCTCCGCTTATTCATCTCTTATCTAACATCTCGTAAATTGGCTCCTTCATTGGTTACTTATCTTTCAGCCATTTCCTACGTACACAAGTTGAGAGGGCTCCATGACCCCACACGTTTTTAAATTCAAAAGCTATTAACGGCTCTCAGCCGTCGACAGCCAGTTGACTTACGTCTTCCGGTGACAAGACCTATTTTACGTGAACTGGTTCGTGCACTTTGTTCCACTAATTCTTAGGCATTTCAGCGTTCTCTCTTTTGGGCACTTTTTCTCGTGGCCCTCTATGGCTTATTTCGCATAGGTGAACTTACCGTCAAGAGCAATCGATTTGCGTTTTCTGTCATTCAGTTCAGTTCAGTAACGCTACCTTTTTATCACGCAACGGTCGTACGCACGTGGTGAAAACTACGATTTCTGAGTATAAGCATAACACAAGCCGTCGCCCGTATGATATCTTAATTGCCTGTGAGGTATCTTCCGCTTTTTTCCCCATTCTAGCCCTTATTCAATATTGCAAATTGCGGGGATCTTCTCCTGGCCCCCTTTTTTGTCATGCTGATCAAAGTACAATCTTAACTCACCAATTTAATGTGGAACTACAGCATTGTTTAGCTTATTGTGGGTTAGACACCAGTTGCTACAAGAGTCACAGTTTTCGTTTTGGCGGCGCTTGTCATACTGCTGATCGGGGTTACTCAGATGCGCAAATCCGTGCTCTTGGCCGCTGGAAATCTGACGCTTTTTAAGTCTACTTAAGGTCAGAGGTCCTCCAAGCTAATTAACGTTTGGTGTTGCGGCACTGTAGTTCAGACACGGGCTGCTATTGTGCTGTCATAATTTTGCTTCTCGTCATAGTTAATTTGAGTTTTAAAGCATCTCATGGGTGTGTGGCATGCTTCTTGAGTCGGTTGGACAATGGGCCGCGACTCGGCACGCATCGTCATTTGCTTCTACGTATAACATATTAGTTACTTACCGTGTAGATATTTCTTAGGCAATCAGCCAGTTCAAGGTTGATTTTTGAGTTGGTCCGGCAAGGGTTGGATCTTAGACGACGGTGGATGCTGTTCTCCCTAGACAACTAAGCTACAAGTACATGTATTTAGTCACAATGGAGATGGTGAGACTATGGGCTGCATCTCGCCGGTGTCCGAATTAGTTTTTGATGTCATTTTTCAAAGATAAGAAACCTTTTAAATTTAATTTAAACCGAAAGCAAACATCTAATTATTCAGCGTATCTGTCAAATCAGTCGTTTTAAGAAACAATAAACCAATGAAGCAAAAGTAGATTTTTATCAGTACACGTGCAAATAGATTTCTTTATATCATTGTTCTAAGATTCCAGAGTAGCTGAGTTTGGGATGTAAACCGAGTACGTTGTGATTGTGAGAGGAAAATTATATGTGTTAAAACCAAGCAACTGTAAGTGTTTTTTAACTGGAGTTTATCGGGAAAATCATTGCGTTGGCAGCAATTGCAAGATTTCCAACACAAAGTGGCACCTCCGACGGGACCTGAGCAAGGAAAAAGAAACAGATTTTAACAAACGAATTTGTCATCTTAACCACTGAAAACTACTCTTCCATCTTAACACGCAACTACAAGTTCTCGAATTTACAAAAGGGAAAAGTAAAGCGATCGTTGCTAACGGGAACCTAGAGGGAGTGGAGCGCCATCTCAATACGCTTAGATCAGCGACAAAACGAGTTGATGAGTGTAAAGCGCAAGTAGAGCAGGCAAAAAATCGCAAATGGGGAGTCATTCGAGGAGGTCGCAGAATGGAGTCTAGGGGTGGAAAATAAACGAAAAGCTGCGGACGTGAACATCGAATACTTAAAGAACTGGTTGGCTGAAGGAAAGCAAAGGGATAACCTCTTAGCAAAGGAGACCGAAGAAGCCATTTTACAGGAGTCTAGGAAGAAACAACTGGAGTTCGAGCAAACACAACTTGAAATGAAGCTGGCAAATGAGAAGAAAATAGAGGAGGCGAAAATGAGTCACGCAAAGACCACAGAACACTCTCCACATCAAATGAAAACCACTAAACTTCCCAAACTGGTAATATCTAAGTTCAGAGGCGAATTGACGGACTGGCCCCGTTTTTGGAGTCAATTTGAGGCCGAAGTCGACCGAGCTGAAGTGCCTGGCGTGACAAAATATTCGTACCTAAAAGACTTGGTTTATCCCAAGATAAGAAAAGAAATCGATGGCTTGCCGTTCTCATCTGAAGGCTATGAACGGGCAAAAAACATCCTTCAAAGGAAGTATGGCAAGCCGAGCGAAGTGGTTAACGCGTACGTAGAGAATATCATGTCTTTGCCTACAATCAATGGTTCTCAGCCGAATGAAATACACGAGTTTTATGAGAAGCTTTTATTTAACGTGCAGTCATTGGAAACAATGGGAAAACTTCAAGAGGTAAATGGATACGTCCGGTTGACCACCGACAATCTTCCAGGGATAGGAGATCTCGTTCGGACGGATGACTCTTGGTGAGAATGGAACTTTCCTCAGTTAGTCGACGAGCTCAGGAAATGGACGGAAAGGAATCCAATCCAAACGAAGTCAAATAAGAAGCCGTTACGTGACAAATCTTACTAGACACAACAGAAAGACGAGCGAGGTCGTGAGTGTGTTTATTGTGAAAAACCCGATCACAGGTCAGTTGATTGCAAGACAGTGACCACGCTAGAGGAACGCAAACGGTTGCTACGTAACAAACGACTCTGTTTCAATTGCACCGGAAGCAAACACAGGGCCGTAGATTGCAGAAATCGTTCTTTGTGCCAGATTTGCCAGAAAAGGCATCACACTTCTATCTGCGATAGGCTTGGAGACCAGTAAATGACAGCCACCTCTCTGGGAAAATCTACTGTGATATATCCAGTTGTTGTTGTTGAAGTACAAGGAGTAAAGTGTCGCCCGCTACCGGACACTGGTGCTGGAAGTTCATACGCGTCAGCGGCGTAGATTGATCGTTTGAAAATTCGCCTCAACAACGTGAGGTACGACAAATTGAGATGATCATGGCAGTGGTGACTAAGCCAGTGGAACTTTTCAATGTTAAGATATCTTCGTTAAAGCGAGATTTTACTATTAACACAGAAGTAACGAAGGTTAATAAACGTGAGCTGCTGTCTCTTGAGAACCCTCGCTATAAACAGTACCTTGACAAGTACGAACATCTAAAGGGAATAGAAATGGACGATTTGAACAATAAAAATATACTGCCAGAAAACCTTATCCTAGGAGCAAGTGACTATGCTAGGATCAAGCCTGAGACAGCGCCACGCATTGGAGCTTTGAATGAACCTGTAGCAGAAAAGACCAAGCTCGGGTGGACAATCATTTCTCCGGGAAAAGAAGTTGATCTGACCCTTATGTTTATGACGCAAACGTCAAGCCTCGATTACGAAACGATGTGCAGACTAGACGTACTGGGGATCGCAGACAGTGCCAGTGGTGACCAAGACGAGGTGTATTCAGAGTTCAAGAAACAGTTGAAACGGGACGAAGAGGGGTGGTACGAGACCGGGCTTCCGTGGAAAGGGAACCACCTGTCCCTCCCAAGCAACGAAGCAGGAAGTCTTCGTAGGTTATCCAGCCTTGTGAAGAAGTTACGCAGCCAAGGTATAATAGAGCGCTATGATCAAGTGATCCAAGACCAAATCAAAGCCGGAATTGTTGAACTACTTACGGGATCTGCAACTGGGCAACGTCACTTTTACATCCCTCACAAAGGAGTGGTACGCGACTCAGCAGAGACCACCAAGCTTCGAGTAGTTTACGACGCGTCAGCGAGAACATATTCTGTTGCCCCGTCCTTGAATGAGTGCTTAAACCTCGGACCGCTCCTTCAAAACAAGTTGTGGAGTGTCTTTAGTTCGTGCTCATTTTCACCCTATCGTAGTTACAGGGGACATAAAGCAAGCCTTCCTACAAGTCTGAATCAGGGAAGAGGACCTTAATGCACTAAGATTTCATTGGCTGAAGGACCTGAACAGCAAAAAGAAGTTGAAACGCTGAGGTTCACCAAAGCGCTCTTCGGACTCACATCTTCGCCGTCCCTCCTAGGAGGAGTGATACAACATCTGTTAGATAGCTGTAGAGAAAAGTCCCCAGAGATTGTCCGAGAGATCGAGAAATGTTTATATGTAGACGACCTTATCAGTGGAGCCCCTACAAGTAAAAAAGCGAAAGTTATCAAATCAACGTCAACAAGCATATTTGCAGAAGGGACATTTGAGCTGCGTAAGTGGCACTCAAACGTGAAAGAATTAGAAGCAGCAAGTTTGGAACCTGTTCCCGAAGAAGAAACTTATGCTAAGGAGCAGTTGAACATCCCCAGAAGAGAAGCAGTTTCCTTACTTGGCTTACCATGGGATAAAGAAAACAACACTATTGCCGTGAGCTTACCGCTGGAGAAGGCTGAAGCTACAAAGCGTGGAATCCTTAGCAAGGTCGCAAGGATATATGACCCACTGGGACTGGCATCTCCCATCTCACTGGGGGGTAAACTCCTTTACCGTGACGTGTGTGACGCTAAACGTAAATGGGACGACAAGCTACCAAATGAATTGCTGCAGAACTGGGTACAGTGGGAAGAAAGACTACCAGAGCAGCTTACAGCACCAAGATCCTTAGCAGTCCATCAAGAGGAAGTTCAGTCCATTGGGTTACACGCTTTCGGAGATGCTAGTGGGAAGAGTGTGGCCGCTGCCATGTATGCTGTAGTCGTACAAGAATTGGGCGTTAACCAGGAACTTGTGGCCGCACGAGTAAGGTTGGCAAAAAAAGGTCTAACGATTCCTTGTCTAGAGTTAGTGTCTGGGTATATGGCAGTTAATCTCCTGACAAACGTGACTAAAGCCTTGGAGGGACTTCCTTTAAAGGCAAAGTACTGCTGGCTCGACAGCACCGTTGCATTGTACTGGATGCACCGTAGCATTGTACTGAATCAAGTCTCCAGGCGAATACAAACAGTTCGTTAGCAACAGAGTACAGAAGATTCAGGTCACACTCAGAAGTAATCTGGCGGCACGTAGGGACGACTGAGAATCCTGCAAATATTGGAAGCCGAAGCGGAGAAGTGTCAATCCTTTATGGTGGAACGGGCCGCAGTGGTTGCAACATAAGGCCCGCTGGCCTCCAGATATTGTACCAAACGCCAGTCAAGAAACACTGGGAGAAGCTAAAGCGACACGAGATGTCTTTGCTGTGGCAATAGCAGAAACAGATGAGCTTGACACTCTCCTTGAAAAATTCAGTTATTGGAAAGTGAAGAGAATCTGCTCGTGGATAATGCGATTTATCCGCAACGCGGGTTCAGCGAAAATGAGAAGACTGACCGGGCCACTGACAACTGAAGAAACTAACAAGGCAAACGCATTTTGGGTGAAACGAGTCCAGACTAAGGCCCCATTCGACAAGTATTATCAAGAAGATCAACTGCCACTGAATCTACAACCAAACTCAGAGGGAGTGTTGGAGTGTCGAGGTCGAATCCAAGGACACTATCCAGTGTATCTACCTGATAGTCAGCACTACACAGAGAAGTTTATAACACAAGCTCTCGCAACGCTCCATGGGGGAGTCGTCAGTACCATGGCCAAAGTGCGAGAACAGTATTTGGTACCGCGTTTAAGAAGGTTGACGAAAAGAGTCGTGAAGAACTGCCACGGGTGTCGACGATTTCAAGTGCAAGCTTTCTCGCCTCCGCCCCAAGAAAACCTCCCAAAGGATAGGACAGAAGGGCAAACTCCTTTCCAAGTCGTTGGCGTTAATTACGCGGGCCCGTTGAAGTATCGAAAAGGAGCGAAAACAGAGGGTATGTTTCGCTGTACGCCTGTAGCCTGACTTATGCCTTGTTCTTGGACTTGTTAACCAGTCCGGAAACTACAGAGGTCGTCGCAAGTTTCAATCGTTTCATTGCCCGGAGGGGATTACCCCAGAAGGTGTATTCCGATAACTGGAAAACTTTCGTCGGAGCAGCCAAATGGATCAAGCAAGTAATGCGAGATGAGAAGTTCCAAAATTTCCTCGCCCAACGGGGTTCCAGTGGCAATTCATTTTGAGTCGTGCGCCCTGGTGGGGAGGAAAATTTGAGAGAATGGTGGGACTGTTCAAAGGAGCCCTTCACAAGTCCATAAGAAACGGGATGCTCTCCTAGCATGAACTTCAAGAAATATTGTTGGACATAGAAGTAGCTCTCAATAACAGACCACTGAGTTATGTTGACGACGACATTCAGCTACCAATCCTTACCCCAAGTTCTTTCCTGTATGGCCAACCGAACATGCTACCACAGCTAGAACCTCACCACATCCAAGAAACTGACCTTCGGAAGCGGGCTAAGTATTTGCGCATGTGGAAGGATGCCCTCTTTTCGAGCTGGACAAGAGAATACCTGCGTGGGCTCAGGGAGAGGTACCGCCTAAAGCACAAGAGAAATTAAAGTTACCCATCAAAGGGAGATGTGCTGATCATCAAATCAGACGAGAAGAACCGCACTCAATGGAAACTGGGAGTCGTTGACGACTTAATCACCAGGTGTGATGGCGTAGTACGTGGGGCCATGCTGCGATTTAGCAAGTCAAGCTTGGAAAGCCCTTTACAGCACTTGTACCCTCTCGAGCTGAGCTGTGACAGCACAGTGGAGACGACCACATCAGGCCCAGTGGATACACAGGTTGTTAGGCCACAAAGAGACACAGGAGCAGCTGCTAGACTTCGTATAGAGGACATTGCAACAGATGATTAGTAAATGATTTAGACATTAAGTTGATTTTTCTTTCGTTTGACTATTTTCCAGTTAAGATGAACATTTGCTCTCTGGAGACAAATGGGGGGAGGTTGTCGTAATTAGTTTTTGATGTCATTCTTCAAAGATAAGAAACCTTTTGAAGTTAATTTAAATCGAAAGCAACTTAACTTAGGCTCGACACACGGTACGCCGTCTGAATCAAATCTCGCCCCAGTGTCCCTCCAAAGTCAAACTTATTCAGTTAGGTTCGGCACATGAAAAGTACGGCGTCTGAGCCAGGCCTCATTTGTGAACAAGACATCATATACGGAATTGTTTATTGCTGTGTTTGAATTTTTTCTAATTGTTCGATTAAAACTAGCCACAATCGTGGCCAAATTTATTTCAACAAAGTTGTTTCTTATTGCTACTTCCGGGGAATTAGCTCTTAAGTGGTTTCTCAACAAAGCTCGCTCCCTTTTAAGTGGGTCACTTTAGATCATATTTTAATGAAAACACGGCTCGATATAAATTATTTATTATTATTATTATTATTATTATTATTATTATTAACAATTTTGGTAAGAGTCTACTGCAACTGTACCATGTGTTGAAATTAGTACTATCGCAGGCAACAACATTTTACTTAACTACACATGAAAACACATCATTTCTCGCATGTGGTGAGGTTGTAAGTTTGACTTGTAGCAGCAATGTCCAGTCTTTCCTGAAATTTACCCTTTATGTTATCTAAATAATCTGAAATAATACAATCTGTCGCACTATAAAAGCAAAGTACACTTACTTAGTTCTTTAGTTGGTAGCAACACTTCAGAATACCCGGCCCGACTTCTCGGAGGTTAATGTTGGTCCCATAGTAAGGTCTGCTCGATCGGTCAAACAACAATCCCGTGTGGCGAAACTACATTGCTCCTTGGACCAACCAACGTAATCTGCACAGTTCGGGTTTCCGATAAAGTTTTGTCACCCAACCGACATCTTTATGCCAAAAAAACGTGCTTTTCCATCACACATTTCAGAACGTAAAATGAACATGGCGTAACAAAAATTCGCACATGGCGCAACTCACTATTGCAAATTCAAACACAGCACTATGTGGAAATGCTTTGCATTGCGACAACAAAACCACCATCAACAAGCAAATTTTATGTAGATTTCATAAAATGTTTTTTTAAAGAAGCAAAAATTGAAACACACCTTTCTATCTTCAAATGTTTTGCGCCTTGTGAGGTAGATCTTTGAGCTGAAACACTCCCGTTTTCAGCTGTTTTACCTCTAGAGAACACGCAGACTTCATCGGATGCCATTTTTTTTTCACACTCACGTGCTTCCTCGTCATACAAAGGCGCAGCTACTAAGGTACTGTGGAAAAAAGGTCTTTTCTAGACGTAGCAAAGAGCTGAAAAGTGACCCTGGATCGTGTCCCTTGGTTTGGGTGCCATGTTGAAAATTTGGGTGACGTCATCATATGTCCAGTTCTGGTTGTGGCCCCGACTGGTATATTGTAGTTATTTATTTTTAGTTTTTTTTAAATTTTGATACAGACTCATCCGTGAGATCTCTATCAGCAGTTTTTTGCCAACTTTTTTCCACCTTTATTGGTAGAGAGCAGTTACACACACCGTGAAGCTTTTCTTATTTTTCTCCCTTAACTTGAAATAAAGAAACGAAAATGATAAGACATAGAACTAAAATGTAAAGCACGATCAGTGTAAAACAGAAAATATGATAGAGAGCAATACATTTTATTTTAGCAATATTCCTGACCTTTGATCAATGGCATGATTATATTTTATAGACGCAGCTACGGTAACGACGGTGACTCCCGCAACATCCCAATCTTGGATTGGACAAACTGTGAAATTGACATGTACTGCAGATGGCGTCCCGACGCCAGCCTTGTCATGGAAAAACCCGAGTGGGAAAGTTTTAAAGAAAGTCACAGAATTGAACAACATAGTATATGTGCAGATGACCAGTGATCAGGACTTTGGTAGTTACACATGCGAGGCCACTAATGTTGTCAATACTGATACAAGAACAGTGCAGGTGCAGCAGATAAGTAAGTGGAATATATAATGTTCGTTGGTTGTATATAAATATCTGTGATATAAATACAAGCGGGAAAAAATCATTCTGTCATTTTGCGTTCGGAAATGGTTGCATATATTATTTTTAAATTTAAGAAAACATCAAGGGATATGGGTCCTGTGCAGCTTAACATTTACGTGGGACAAAAACACCCTTGTAATTAAGTCATCTGAAAGGCTTAATTCCCGTCTTTCCAGAACCTACTTCGTCGTTCACGTTATAGCGAGATGTTTTTGTACAATGTGACTGTTTATTGGTTGCAAAGTCCCCATACCTCTAAGTGCATACAGTTTAAAATGGATGAAATCTATGTACAAATGGCAGAATGACAGGGATATGTTTTGCAGGTGTATTTATATCGTAGATGTTTATGACCAAACACAAAAGAAGATCAAAAAGGGCCCATTTATAATCCAGATACCTGGATGGTGGGTACATATATACGGCCTTCTTATAATTCCGACTAAGCAAAGGAGGTTATCACATTAAATATTGTGCCATTTCTGATTGGCTCAAATCTCCCGGCTAATTCTTTATAACCAGTTGGCCCTTTTATTTGGAAGATGCGAGCTATATATCATCACTTCGATTGTATAAATTATCATATACCTTTGATTAACCTCGTTTCCAGGCACGGCAGTCCAGCTCAGTGTTTATTCCTGAATGAACTAAAGAAGAAAATGGCGTTCACGTTTATTCCAAAGACGAAATAGCTGAATTTCTAAGTAACTAAACGGAAGAAATGAAAGAACACGCAAAATATATCGCTCGAAGGGTGTTATCTTCTTTTTGAGGAATATCTACAAGGAAAAACATCTGTCTACGAGAGGGTAAATTTGTCAAGAACTTAAAAATATTTTAAATGAATAACAAAACGATTATTGAGTTTGGCTTTCTCATGAGTTGAAGTATTATGTGGATCTCGGAGGATATCCGAGGCTGAAAGCCGAGGTCAGATGGATGACGCGCATCCTCCTCGATCTGTATAATTCTTCACATCCTACTCAGCCTCATTCAATAATTGCTATTCGGCCTGTAGATTTCACTGAGAAACACAAATGAAAACAGAAGATGGGGCTTAATTAAAATCTAGTTGGTTTATTGTAGTAATGCCTATTGCCACATGTCTTTTGTGTCCTTATTTAAAGGGGTAAACCAAAGGCTAATAAATTTAGTCTATTTCTGTTTTTTATGTAAAATATTTTCCGAGTGAGGCCTTTAACTGTTGCAATTAAAAGTAAGAGTTAAAACACGAGCTTTCGCCAATCAACTACGTCATCATCTTTTGTATATAATCAATGACAGGGTAACGCGGCTCTTAATCTTTGTAAAAATCGTCGAAGACAATATAGTTGGTTCGTAGAGCTCTCCATCTTTGCGTCTTACCGATTTATTCTACTTGTCCATCCTGCTCCTGTTGACTATGTTATTTGTGGTTCTCTCTTTTTCTCTGTATTTTAGATTTGTAGCCTTTCTATATATTCATCAGTTAACAAGACAAAATGTAGCTGCGAGCTATAGTACGAATTTCTTTAGCGTTTAATTTTAAAATGTGAGTCCCGGGCTGAAAAGTTACCGAAAAGGGTCCCTGATTCGCACAAGCATTCAAACTACCGACTTGCAATCCCCCCTCTATCGTGCATGCATTTATGCGGACCTATTTTGTTTTCCCTCAGAGGCACCAGGCTCACCGACCTTCACAGTGGACATTGAAGCAACGTCAATAACAGTTCATTGGACAAAGCCAGCTGATGATGGAGGAAGTCCTATTACAGCATACAGAGTTTTAATACTGCGGGGCAACACGGAGATAGAAAATAGGAATATTACCGATTCAACGGTCATGCAGCTAGATATTGGAGGTCTAACCAAAAGTACAAACTACACTATCAAGTTTTTTGCCAGAAATTACGTGTTTGAGGGAAATGCAGCTAAAAGGAAAATCCAGACCAAGTATGAAGGTATGAAAATCTGTACTAAGAATGCACTAAGAGTGCATAAGAATTGTAGTCAGACAGTTGATTATTTAAATATTCATTTATTTTTCAATACAAGTGACCAGCACAAAGCATACGATAAATCCGTCTGCCCGTAAACTAAATATTGCACTTTATATGAAGCTAGGAATGGTATCATCGACCTTCAAGTTTCTTGCTGTTCACACCCTAGTAGTAGTTTATATAAAGTGAGTTTCTTTAAATCTGGAATTAAACAAAAACCTGTCATAAAAACCTGTTGTTAACAAGATACGTAGCTGTGTGCCGCTTGGAAGTATTTAGTACACGTACACAGTTGATTTCTCATTACGGAACAACGAAACTTAACAAACAAAACCACGGAACAGCAAAACCATAACGTATCTGGTGGAAATTAATGCAGGAACAATGCAGTAATGTTCTTAAACATGATACCCCCGGTATCATATCGTGTGGTTTATGCTTCGGAGCCAATCAGCATACAAAGATAACCGACTTACAGAATCGTTCGTCGCGACGATGATTTGTCGATGGTCCTCGATGGCAGACGAAATGCTTGGCTGGCTCGTGGTCTGCGTTGATAGCTTGTGAGACAAGTTGCGCTTTTTCAAGTTCGAAAAAATGTTGCCGTGTAACCGAATGAAAACGCAGTGAAATGCATCATTTCTCAAGAAACGTAGCTTCACTTCTCATCTTCAAAATAAGTCTAGAACCACAATATTTGTATAATGGATTTCTCCACTCCAAACCAAATTCTGTGAAAACACTTTCGGTCACGTGCTAGGCAACGAAGTAGTTCACAGGATCAGGTTTCACCATATTTTTGAGTTTTTGTTCTTCACACAATTTATCGACTTCCGAACGCGATCAAGGTAATTTCTGATGTTCCTGTCAATCATTTGTGAGGTCTTGTGAGTCTGTCACGAAAGATAAAAATTCGTAGGGAAATCTTCAACCGAACCGGAGAAAACTGAAAAGTTCGTCGGTTTTCGGCCTCCTTGCTTCGCCGTGTTTGCTATTTTTCAAGATGAACTCTAGGCAAGAATATCGCTCAAAGCTTTCTCTCTACAAACAATAGGATAATTAAACTATTTTTATTTTTCAGAACGTTTTATTCTTCTAGTCGCGGTCAGAAAATAAGACTTTTTAAATCCCTAATTAGGTCAGATAAATTGTCTAAATCTTACAAATGTGCGTAAAATAACGGCATAAACATGAAACCAGACGAAAACACATCAAATGCAATATAATTACTCAAGCGTACCGGTCGAGATGCAGCACGGAAACCCATCAGGTAAGAACAGAATCGCTTAAGACTTTTCGCATAGTCCAGCAAGGCGAAGTAAGCTTACTAAGAGTAGCTTATTTTTGAAAACGAAGGTATCCGATTTCTTTTTGTCGTGCGGCGCATTTGTCAACCATAACCCAGTAAGCAAGCCAGCCAAGAATAACAAAAGAATGTTGACAGCAGCTGTATTTTATTTCGTAGATCCAGTGCAAAAAGACAGGTAAAAACATCACAGGATGACTCAAGACTCTGTCAGCTTTAGCTATCAGTAAACAAGTCTCAACTGCATAAATTTCCACTTGAATCCTCTTCGCTAGCTCGCCTGTTAATTCTTGCAATGTGCCTTTCTCCTCTTTTACTTTTCCGTCGCTCTACACTTAAGAGTGGTTGTCAGAGAAAACCGGGCAAAATGTTAAAAATGTCAACGGAAGGGGGCCAACAGAATAAGTTCATACTAACATCACAGATAGGTCTGGTGGAGTATTGGACAAATACACCAAACATAGGTTCTTCACTGCTCTTGTATTAGAGATACGAGCATCACTTTATTTGACCCCCTCGGACGCCATTTTTATAAGCAAATTTTCACCATTTTCTGAAACTCACAGAACCCTCAAAATTTAACGAGCGAAGTTTATTTTTTGCATGCGATACAATACATCACGGAACTACTTTGTAAAACCATAAGATTTGTTAAGCAGCCACGGACAAGACTAAAATTTTCTTATTTTATCTGACCTAAACTCAGTGTCTGCAAACGAGCGAAAAATCGGGCATTTTTGAATTGATCTACAGCGCACAACTAAAACGACAGAACAACTCTGACAGCCAAATTGCAGTCTACTATCATCCATGTAACCAAAACACTAATAATCATTTTGGGCCATTGAAACAGGAAGAAATTAGAAAACTCACATTTGTTATAGTTTCCAAGCTTTTTCTTGCAAACAGGCCGATCCCTTCGTGTTTGTTTTAAGTCCTCTTCGTGAATTTTCTTCCATATTTCGCTGTAAAGTATGTTCAGCAGCTGGAGGAAATATAAAAAAGCTCGAAATACTGCCTAGGTTACATGTTCAAAGGGTAAAAAGCGCTGAACGATAGGATGAAACTAGAAAATAACAAAGCGACGCCATCTTGAAAATTCAGCACTCAGGAGGGACTGGCACTAGTAGCTGCGTTGGATATCTAACATACGGACAAAAATTGCAAATTTTCCACGAGCACATAGAAAACCAAACCTAATATAGAAATGTAACCAGAAAGCCACGGATTCATGTTAGAATTTTTCTTTATCGAACATGTGGGCTATTACGAACTATTACAGGAGCCTATGGGCTCCTGATTACCATTAAGATAAAAAAACAAACAAACAAACAAACCAGCTTATCAGCGATCTACTCCAGTCTTATTTCTTCTTCAATTACTTCTTTTAGTTTGATTTAGCTTTGGAAGAACGCCTGATCGCAGGTTAATTGGTGATTAACTGGCATTGCTTCATTCCCTCCGATCCTTAGAGGTGTCCCGTGAATGTAGATAATATTAAAGATCTATTTTGTCTCTTAATGAATCACTTAACTTCGCTCTCATGCGAGCTAGCTAGGCTTGCTATATATCATCCTCGCGAGTTTCGAAGCGGCGGGCTAACTGCGGGCAGTGGATATTGCTTGCTGTAAAATTTGCGATAATTTTTATTACCAACTGTTTATTAAAATAAACATAGTACATGCAGCTGAATCAGTGTGCGGAGCGGGCATTTTAGGCCGCAAAGCGGCCAAGAGAGCCAGCGGACGAAGTACTTTTTTGAAAGTAAGCCTTCTAACTGATGATCTCATCGCTGTCACTTCGCATTTCCATAAGGTAATAGACCTTCGAATGTTGACAAGAGCTGTCAAAATAAACCATTCATAGCGTTTACCAGAATCTGGTATACCGGAAGGATCCGGAAGGAGCTTTTGTTGAAAAGTACCATTAAACGAGTTTTTACGACTCTCACTCCGTACCCCTTCCCCTCATTGTTTTTCCTGCTCACTTCTTTTCAGAATGCTCTTTGCACGGTCCACACAAGATAAACGCCACGTTTAGAGGGAACGCGCAAATTCTCTTACAGATTGCGGTACTGTTTGCAGCTCAAAAACTTCATGGTTCCGCCGGTCGAATGTAAAGAAAAGGCGGATCCGTCCAAGTTTTTGGCCGTTCAAAAATATTTTAGTTGTAAAAGGGGTCTGAGTGTTAACTCGAGTTGATACCTTTTCGATCATATTGATCATTGATAGAAGTCGTACACCTGGACGTTTACAGCCACCAGGTTCCTTTTGGTTTACTGGTGTAGCTGCGAAAGAATTGAAATCTCCTACATCTCTTCGTCACTGGATTTGCCTCTCACTAAGTTGTTTAACATAAGCATTCCTCACATTTAGAGAAATTGTCAAGGTCTTGCATTGCCTTAAATTCAGAGGAGGCAATGATGACAGAAATGGAATTTATTCATCTCCATCTCGCCATTTCGTTTGTTAATTTTTTCCGTAGCCTCCCACGCAGGCGTTTTTAGGGGAGCTCATTTTCAAACCCTCCCCACGAAACACGAGCTCCCCTAAAAACGCCTGCGTGGGAGGCTATCTTTTCCACGGCGCTGTTTCAAAAAATGCGCGCGAAAGTCACACGAGATGGCACAAAATGTGCTAAAATTACCACATTTAATGGCTATGATATATATTTCAGGGGCACCCAACGACAATTTTCGGAAAATATCTGTTCGGAAGACGATTTGCGATCTCGAATTTTCTGAATATTTGTTGTAAAATTTCTTGCTTCCCTGCCTCTCCAAGGATTTTCGAACATCTAAAAAATGGTATAATTGCCCATTTTTAACGGATTTTTACCCGTAAAAGGTCACCTAGAATTTTTGGGAGCCTTTTTTCTCGCTGAAATTTTCGAAAAGGTAAGTTTTGATCCCTATAATTTTCGGATCATTAGACTTTTAGCTAGGAAATCCAAACAAATGAAAACTTTCTAGGGGATAAAAATATGCCTATATCTACCGTTTAAATACTAAAATACGTTTAACAATGCTATGTTCTCGTTGGGTGCCCCTGATATTTCGATTAAGTCAACCCCATCCCTGGAAAAGGTATCCAGTTACGGTCTACTACCCCGATTTAGATAAATATGGCTCCTGGTAGTGTATAAAAACGTAATTTTGTGCTATTTCGTAGCGTAATTAGCGTTGCTAGATAACTCTGTCCACCATCAGGAGCCCGTAAACCACAATTAAAACCAAAAAATGTATGAGTAAAGACTACACATCAATATTAATATTAATCTTGTAAAAATTCTAGTATGAGCCATTAAAATTGTTGAATGACCTTCTTGACCTCAGACACTCGTGTCAGTCAAGTGTGAATCGAAGTCCCCCATTTTGCCTTTTTGTTCAAAAAAACCTCTGACCTAGCAGCCCGGCAGCATCTTGCGCCCATCATATGCCCCTAAGGGGTGAGGATCTGGCTCCTTTTTCATAGGAAATTCATAAATTGTCTACTAAAACACTGTGCAATATGGAAGCAAGGCTAATTTAAGCACGAAGAGCTGCACTAAGAGCTGCTCAGATATCGCAGACCTGGAAAAAACCTAGTAAGAGAAATTGCTCAGAAATTATGTAAAAAGTTGTTTGAAACAAAAAAAGTTGCTCGAAATACTAGAGGTTGCCAAAAAGTTGCCGAGCAACTTGTGGAAAGTCCTAGGGAGAAGGGGAGGGGGGTGGGAGGCTACTCAATAAAGCTTTGTTCGCAGAGGCTTCGCCCCGAGGTCCAGTCCCTTACCCTTAAATATCACTCCGCCAAAAAAAAACCGACAACACAAAATAGCTAAATTTAACTAAAAGTAGCGACTGAAGAAGAAATAGGACTGTAGTAGGTAACTGATAAGCCGGTTTGTTTGTTTGTTTTTGTTTTTTTATCTATTTGGTAATTCATAACGTTGTGGACAAGGCAGCTACTAGTGCCAGTCCCTCCTGAGTGCTGAATTTTCAAGATGGCGTCGCTTTGTTATTTTCTAGTTTCATCCTTTTGTTCAGTACTTTTTACCCTTTGAACATGTAACCAAGGCAGTATTTCGAGCTTTTTGATATTTCCTCCAGCTGCTGAACATACTTTACAGCGAAATATGGAAGAAAATCCACGAAGAGGACTTAAAACAAACACGAAGGGCTCAGCCTGTTTGCAAGAAAAAGCTTGGAAACTATAACAAATGTGAGTTTTCTAATTTCTTCCTGTTTCAATGGCCCAAAATGATTATTAGTGTTTTGGTTACATGGATGATAGTAGACTGCAATTTGGCTGTCAGAGTTGTTCTGTCGTTTTAGTTGTGCGCTGTAGATCAATTCAAAAATGCCCGATTTTTCGCTCGTTTGCAGACACTGAGTTTAGGTCAGATAAAATAAGAAAATTTTAGTCTTGTCCGTGGCTGCTTAACAAATCTTATGGTTTTACAAAGTAGTTCTGTGATGTATTGTATCGCATGCAAAAAATAAACTTCGCTCGTTAAATTTTGAGGGTTCTGTGAGTTTCAGAAAATGGTGAAAATTTGCTTATAAAAATGGCGTCCGAGGGGGTCGAATAAAGTGATGCTCGTATCTCTAATACAAGAGCAGTGAAGAACCTATGTTAATTATATTTGTCCATTACTCCACCTAAGCTATCTATGATGTTAGTATGAACTTATTCTGTTGACCCCCTTCCGTTGACATTTTTAACATTTTGCCCGGTTTTCTCTGACAAGCACTCTTAAGACCAAATAGGTTGAATAAAATCCGCTATTGTTTGCTGCCACAACAGTATTATCGAAACAGTTTACTAGAAACTGAGCACTACGGTCACAAATCCTTATGCTTAAAATACTTGAAAATAAGTTTCTAAAGTAAACCAGTTTTTGAACGCGATGATGTTGACCAAGCTATTTCTTGCGCGATTTCCCGCCAAGAAAAACGCGGGTTGCACAAATGCATCGCACGATTTATTCCAACCGTAACGACTTTATAATCTCGTCGCACGCTCGCAGTCTGCTAACCGCGCGCGGTCTAGGCCAGCTGCAAAATTCGATGCCCCATAAATCTATGAATAAAAGCTTGGTGTCCGCCAATGACGTCATGTAGCGTTTCGTCATGGATTATTTTGCGTTTCCAGGCAACATAGACTTTGCCACCGATGACCAGGGCGCATTTTCACGTATTATTTTTGAAAGGCTGTTGTGTTTATTCATCGTCTGTGAAACAGTGTTTACCATCGGTGAATCACGAACAATTTCCCATGCAAATGACACACACATTTTTGAACTTTCTTTGCAAGACGTTAACTTTTTCGTCAGTTGCTAAGACTTTTTACCAACTAAAGAGCAACAAGTGAGAAATTAGAGAGGCTCTGCCTTGACCAAATTGTTATTATGTAACAAGTCAACAAAAGCAAAAATCAGATAAACATGTCAAGTATGTTACGTGATTTATTAAGGTGGCTCGACTGGATTTTTTGGGGTTGATACCTCCCAACTTTGAGCATTAACTACGTCGGCATGAGTTAAGATATGGAAAAAAGGTTACAAATGAAAACAAATGCCAGTGAATAATGAGGACGCTCACTTGTAAACACAAAATCTGGGGGGAAAATTGGTTATTTTTGAGGCCCTATTTAAAAGCCTTCCCTGTTTTCAATGTTCTTAAAACTTGCAGGGAATATTTCTTGACAATTGATCTCGGGATTGTCGAATTTATAAAAAAATTTATCGAGCGGTTTTTGGAAAAATGCGAAATTTTTAGGCATGGACCAAATTACGTCCAAAAACTGTATCAAAAGCAGCTGAATGCAAGTTAATAAAATTCTCCTTACTCGCGATCGCCCAGAGCAATTCCCCTCTCTTTTTGTATGCAGTTTTCAATGGAATCAAACCACTATGAGATGAAGCCTCGTTCCCAAAGCTTATCATTTTCTTGAAATATTAGCGAATTGTGTAGGTAGCATGCTATTTCACTGTTTTTATTATTCTTAAAACTACATTTCAAAATATTTCGAAAACGCTCTCATAGAATTTGTTCAAACTATGCCATAATGGAGGCAATTATAGCAGGTACATACTCCCTTAAGCGATTTCTTCAAAAAACTCCTGGAACAAGGAAACACAAAGATAAATGAAAAACGTAATGGCGTCATTACGTTGCCATGGCGACTCCGATGGCAATAAAACGCAGATCATAAGAAATTTTCATCTTTATGTAATACAGTCGTGGTAACGTTTTTTCCATATTTTAACTCATGCCGACGTAGTAAATGCTCAAAGTTGGGAGGTATTAACCCCAAAAAATCCAGTCGAGCCACCTTAACATCTTGGGAAGTAATATATATTAACTCTGCACGTAATAAATATTTTTTTCGAAAGTTACCCAATATTAACTTTAATCTATATTTTCATTTCTGGTCCACAGTAATACTATTGTCTTCCAGGAAATATTCCTTCGTAATTTGTTCACGGTTGCTGTTTGGAAAGCCAGTATTCCCAATATAATGTAGTGGGTCGCATTCTGTTAGATTTGAAGCAAACGTCGTAAAGAAATTTTGCAACCAAAGGTCTTTGAAATCGTACATGAAAACTAATATAAGGAAACTCTCGAGTCTTACAATAACTTTATTGAAGCAAAGCATAAACAATAGAACGTCCCAGGACGATTTTCCAGTTACTGTTAGCAATCTGGCTGGAAGCCTTACATGTGAAAACTGTAAATACTTTTAACCACCGAGTAATTAAGACGAGAGAATCCGACTGATACAATTTCGCTGTTTTTACACCCGCCTGTACCCTCTGAATAAGTTACTTGTACTATGCAACGAGAATGTGCTTTGCAAAGCTTTTCCCCAAATCAATTCAAATTAACCTTCTGGTAAGACGTCCAAACCGACAAACCAAATTTCTCTAAATCTCACAATAGCCTGTCGTTAAACCTAACTGACGTATATGTATAACTCTCTGAGCGCCATTTATACAATAATGAAACAATGTTTCAATGGGCCCCGTCACGCGATTATAGGAAATTCCAGCATTGTCACAAAATATCGTTATAACGCCTTTTTAGAATATCAAAGAACCCCCAAAACGTACAAAAGGCCAAAAAGTGGTATGCCTTGTATGAAGGGCAAACTCAGATAATTTTAAAATAGACTGAATTTTTGAAAAATGTATTGCGAACTTCCATCTTTAAAGATTTTCTTCAATATTTTACTCATAAATACGAAGGTTTGTTTTAAGGCCTGGCTTTTCTCAACCTCGAACAAGGTTGGAATTTTCTCAATAAAATAATGAGGTCTTTCCGTTATACGGAAATCTTACCGATAATGTCACTTAATCTGTGTCGGAGGAACTTAGGAGACCAATTTTTGTTTCCCACTTGCCAAGGGCAAAATGTGAATCGTTCATGCTTTAAAGGCCAGTCAGTTTGTACCAAGATAGGACTTAATACGACAATAATCATTAAAAAAGTAATTTAGAAGGAAGTGGTTACAAAAGTGAATCATTCCGATGTAACTCGTTAGAATAACAGTGTACGTTGTTAAATATTTCTCTCAGGTTTCTTCAAACCAACAGGAAGCCAAACAGCAGGTTAGTTGCTGTTTCTCATGAAGACGGAAAGAAAACCATGATTGAACTTCACTTGTTCTGACATGCATTACATATGCATTAGTGCCATAATTCATTTGCTTCAGTAAAATCAGAAACGCTTGAAGGACAACAATTGCAATATGTTACAATCCAGAATGTTCACAGGCAATTGGACACTATGTTCTGTATCTTCTCTTTTTACTTGTAGCTTTATGATAGTGCATCTGTATCTGTGGCTGCGCTATTGCTTACAACTAACGGCAAACATTTTGTGTTAGGTTCCTCGTGTGATAATCAAAAGGAAATTCTTCATGCTGTTTATATCACCATCATCTGTCTTTTGTTAATAAGTAATCTTATTCTGATATTCTTCGTCTGCCGAATGCGCACCCTTTCAGGTAAGTGGGCTTTTATATTAAAAGCATTGGTCTTGTTTCTTTATAATTCTCTACTGAATTCGCCTTGATGACTCAACATGCTGACAGGGGATGATAGAGGTCTAAATTCCCATTTGGTATACATGTAAGCCCAGATTGTTCTGCAAATCGTTAACATTTTTTTATTTCTTAGAACATCGCCTCGATTAGGTACTGGATTTTAGAGGCTTTTTCCAATTTTCGTTAAACTATAATAAACCAGATCCTGCCACAGAGAGATTGCGGCCGTAATTTTGTATGTAACGTTATCACTATGGTTATTACAAAGAAAAAGACAAACTGGATGTAGTAGACGTTAATGAGAGAACTAAAGATACCCGCGCCCTGTATTTTGTATTGAGCCCCAGAGATATATCAATAACTAGTTGTTAAAGGTAAAAACACTTAACAATACTGAAAATATTTTTGTTTCAGGAAAGTTACGGGGGAAAAAGTAAGTAACATCCCTCGTTATTATCCTTATAGTTTTCCGAATTTATCGCCTCTACGTAAATATAGAAAAATAATGTATGCGCTTTTTCAGCTAAGAACTTGTCTACGAAGAATCACATATACCACAGTCATTGACGGTACAATTTGCAGTAAACCAGTCTGGTTACTTACCGCTGTTTTACCTTACGTGGGATGTAAGGTTTTACTTTATGTTTCCAGAAATGCTAGAATGCAAAAGAAAACTTGAGTCTTACATCGTATCATTAATGTTTCAGCTCCACCATTCCCTTCGTCTATCGGAGTGTTCACGTCTAATCTCAGCAAAGATTGTTTATAATATTACAGATCGAGTAAGCTGATAGCGTCTCGCTGGCACAAATTTTAGACTAAACGTTTTAAGTGCTATTTACTTTCTTGCCAACAGAAATTGTCCAAGATGTGGAGATCTTCTAGCCATGGCAAGTTAATAAGTTATTCCTAAGAGTATTTATGCACTAGGTATGGAAATTCAGGCGCGATGAAATGAAAAACCACTGTCGTTTTGCCTTGTCACGCTCTATATTTTAACCCCAGATGCGCCTACGCCTAACGTTAGGTCATGAAATATACCCAAGCATAGCAAAGCATCGTTGCCTGATGAAATACTTCTGAGGTTCTCTTCTCTTTTTTCAGCGAATGACAGAAAGCTTGATTGGACGCTCCGTGTGAAACTTGAACCCAGAACATTTCTTTACGACATTTGCCATTATATTATCATATTCAGAACACAGAGTTGCACAGCGTATTAATTCATTTCATTCATTCAATCATTTGTCTCTTTAATTGTATGGTTACTTACTGGCCTCTTTTAAAAAGGCACTTTACAGTTTAGCGTTGTTGTTTTACTGCTGAATCTTGCCTTACTATGTTTGACAATAGAATCCCATTGCTGTTAAAGTAGAGGCTGATACACAATCCTTCGATGTGGAGCGAACGTTTGAAGCCCCTACCTTTTCAACCACAGCAAGTGCAGATTACATGCCACTGCATCCATCAACGAGAAGCTGGGAGATCAGTCGCAGACAGGTCAACATAATTACAGTCATTGGTAAAGGAGCTTTTTCACAAGTTGCCAAGGCGACAGTAAACAACTTGCGTGGACGCCAGGATAACATGACAGTAGCAGTAAAAATGCTTAAAGGTGTGGTGTAATTCAATGTACTATGACTAAAAAAGGGGATTTGGCTAAGGTTAAGTCCAAAGGTAGGTCAATACACTATTCTTAATAGGACATCTCGTTCACTTGGATGATTTCGATGCAAACAAAACAAAAAAGACCAAGCGGACAAAGAGCACCGAAAACAAAAACGATAACCGCAATAATAATAAAATTAATGGTAAAAAATTGAGAATTTTTTTACCATTACTTCTACCATTACTATTCTTTTTAGCAAATGCTCCAGCTTCAGATAAAAAGGACCTCCTGTCAGAACTTGACTTGATGAAAAAACTAAAACCTCATCCCCACGTGATCAGGCTGTTGGGCTGCGTCACAGAAACCGGTAAGGGATGTGTGAAGGGAGTAACGTTTCAGTTTCTTGAAATTTGTGGCATACAAGTTTTCTTGATCATGATTATACTGCCGATGAATCGAACGATAGAGCGTTTTCACCAATATGGCCAGAAGTTATCGGTGCACGTTAATTGAAATAAAAGCAAAAATTTTGCATACCAAAAGTATTCAATTATTCTCACAGAACTAGGATGGTACACCAACGTGGCCGCCGTTCCATTGTTTGGGAATACCAATATGTTCTCCGTGGTGTATGCCACATGGAACTATTTAATATGCGGAAAGTATTAGAATGGATATATCACTGAGTTGAACAAATTAGAACAATGAGAACTAATTCCAAAAGTTTAAGTAGATAACTTAAATAGCTTTCTTATAAAGTGATAGAAATGTCAGCAAATTGATTTCCAAAAAGAACATATGACTTGCTACATTTTTTAAGTATGTTTGAAAGAAATATGAAATTATATTGCGGTCAAACCCAGTTTAAATTTATATGGACACTGAGGGGACCATAGAAAGTGTCAGTATTAGCTGAGGGCTTTCTTGCCCCAGGGACAAAGCAAACCGCCCGTAAAAGTGTCCGCATTTAGAGGATGTCTGTAAAGCGAGGTTTCACTGTAATTCAGGGCTTTTTGTTTTCGGCCTTCGTTTCTGTTTCCTAAATTGCATCAAAAGTGCGATGATCATACCTCCAGATAGACTTTGTTTTGTCGCAGTCAGCCCCCCCCCCCCCCCCTTCCTGGTCGCAGTTCACATAATCTTCATTGAAAGGTACTAACTTCATTCTATGTCCCTTCGTGCGAACAAAATCATTAATATTTGCTCGGAGAGTAAATCGGAGAATTTTCTAATGATATGTCATAAGTGGGAACTGGTTTGAAGATTGCCTTATTATATTGGTTACCATAGAGCCGTTGTTGGTTTTAATGGAGTATGTCCCGTACGGTGACCTACTGGGCTGCTTGAGAAAGAGTCGAGGACTGAACGACACGTACTTTAGGGACCCGGATATGAAGCCACAGACCAATCTTACAGCAGAACAGTTAATGAAATTCGCTTGGCAGGTCGCAGATGGAATGTGTTACTTATCCTCAAAAAAGGTTTGCTTTAAATGTGATTTCAACTAGAAGTAATGATTTGAATTGAGAACTGATATTAGAACTGAAAGATATTATATTACTGTATTAACATTTATCTACAAGATAAACCTTTATGGAACATAAGATTGAACACTCAAGGCTTAATTAGAAGGTTAAGGTGGCTCGATACAGTTTTTCAGGATCAATACCTCCCAAGTTTGAGTATAAACTACGTCGCCAAAAACAGAGTTTTGGAAAAATTGCCACCACAGTTGTATTAGATGAAGATGAAAATTTGTTATGATCAGGGCTGCAACGGCATCGGAGTTGTCATAGCAACGAAATGACGCTATTACCTATTTTACTTGCAGCAGTATATCTCGGTATATCTCAGTATATTCACGGGAGCTTTTTCCTCCAATAGCAGCCTCGATGTTCGTGAAATTTAAACGAAATCTGTAAGAGCGTTATCGAGATATTTTGGGATAAAGTTTTCATTGTTAGAAACAGTAGAAAATGGACAATATTGTTGTTTGGCCGTTATCTGTAGAAAATGAAGCGCTTTGGACATGAAATTTCTCCTCACAGTAGTTTAAATCTTTTCAAAAGCGTGTGTGAAAGATCATGGGAGATAGCTCCAGCCGATTGCTAGAAAGAAGGGTTTGATTAGTATGTATAGAAGCGCTCTTGTTAGCGGTTTTGTAAACATTTTGGTCCACTTTAACAAATTAGCGAATAATTTTTAAACCGCTCGATACATTTTTTTAAAAATTTAAGATTCTTGAGATTAACCTTCTTTTATATGACCTTTTAGTTTCAAGATTATTGATATATTGTAAGGCAGTAAAATAAGGGCTACAATTCGTTACTTTTTTATCGGAAGTTTCGTCATTACAAGTCAAAGCCTCTAATTATTCAAGGCATTGTCTCCACGTTTCATTTTCACGTGAACAGCAGTAACTAACAATGCATTTGAAATATGCAAAAATGTTAGCTATTGTTTTGCACGAAAATATGAAACTTGGACATAATACCCTGAATAATGAGAGGCTCACACTCGTAAACACAAACTTTCAGCCAAAATATTAGGGAATTGTAGCCCTTAATTTACTCCTTTACAATATATCAATAATCTTGAAACTAAAAGGTCATATAAAAGGAAGGTTAATCTCAAGAATCTTAAAATTTTTTTGAAAAATCTATCGAGCGGTTCAAAAATTATTCGCTAATTTGTTAAAGTAGACCAAAATGTTCAAGAAACCGCTAACAACAGCGCCACGCCACTCAAGAAGCTAGAGTTGCACTCGGCTATCGCCTCGTGCAACTCTTACGCATCTTTCGTGCTCTCCAAACTTCCCGCGTGCATCCATAACTCGATATACGCACGCTAAGCATGAACAAATTCTTAAATTTCAAATAAATCTACTAAAAAAGTTACATAAACGATGTTGTCCAGAGATACCTATCCCGTGGGTGTGAAGGGTCCGAGCTTGTTGTGTGAGTTTGTGACCAGCAGCTCATGTGGCCATTGGTACCAGTCTTTTCTGAACAAGTTGAGAGAGGTGCTCCACTTCCGTTCCTCGTCATATGCAACATATTGTGTGAGAGGTGTAATAGGAGCAGTCCTTGCCATTCTCATAAAAGGCGCAACGCAATCAGGAGGATCTTTGTCTTACTAATAACTTTCTCTAGCAATGACCTTTCTTCGCGGTTACTCAAAATAGAACAAATAAGTACCATCGCATCTTTTTTCCTCAAATTAGTACAAAATAGCTTCCTCTATCGTCTCTAGCAACTACAAATTTTAAATTCAGGGTGTGGTTTGTAAACAAAAAGGGAAGCTTCTTTCCGTATTGGATTGGATTCCCTTTTTCTATATCAAGCGATTGTCTTCAACGAACTGTCGTGATAAAAACTTATCAAATTAACTGGCCTCTTCAGATGAGCCCGTGTGAGTTCCACAAATTGAACCCTGATTAAAGTATTCTATTCCCTGAATACTACTTCCTGTACTTGCACCAAAGATGTTACTTTAAGTATACAGTGTACGTGTACGTTGAAGAACTGTTTGCTCTTGCAGAAAAACAACAAAAAATGGCCGCCTAGCT
>NC_133213.1:10733037-10735537 GCF_958299795.1 Porites lutea | reverse complement strand
TACGTCTGGAAGGGGGCCTATTAGGTCACATGTAGATTACTAGAAAGTAACCCTCCGTGTACATGCTATTATACTATTACCCTCACATTTGTAGAGAGGCCAAGAATCATCTCTCCAAATTCCGTTGAATTAAGTTACAATGAACGTGAGGCTGTTAATATCAGGTGTGAAGCCATAGCCAAACCAGAGCCAAACGTGAGATGGATCCATCATGGACAAGTGAAGAGTTATGATAATAAAACAGCTGAGGTAACTTTTAAGACAATCAACAAATCAGATGAAGGAGTGTATACATGCAGAGCGAAAAATTCTGCGGGAACTGCAGAAACGAAATTAAGACTAGCAATAAAATGTAAGTATATACACTGTAGTACAACTCATTATTTCTTGTTCATTGTTGATTTTTATTTATATGTTACAATTATTTTTGTTAAAAAAAAGAAAGAACGTTATTAGAGGACCGTTTAACCACTCTGATATTACAACCTGAAAATATAATGTTGTAGAAATTATTTACTCCTTCCGTAGCCTCTTCAAGTTGATAGTGGAATGAACTAAATGAGGCAATGCAAATACTAAAGTATTTTGTCAGTCACAGATATGGAGAAAACGCTACGAAAACAATCATGAAACTAGTTTCCCAAACCTAAATGTAAACTGTATATTATGTTGTATATCTGTCTGATTTCGTTAAATAGTGGCCACTGGGTTTTCGCCTGGCGCCGGGCGCAGCCCGGCTTCAGGCCAGTCCAGTGCCCAAAAATGTAGGGGGGTTGCCGTCTTGGTCCGTACAGCTGCATAGCTCAGGGACTGCCCTAACAGTGGGTGGGTGGATCAGGCCCTGGGGTCAAAACTAGTGGGGTAGGGAGGGGGCTGTTTTGACACAACCCCTTCAGTAAGCAACGATGTTCAGTGCAGGCTTTGACTGGCGAGTACCTTGGTCTTAATTTGCTCTAGCCAGCTGAATCAGGCCTCTGCTGAGAATGATTATCATGATAATTGCAGAGCTCAGTGGGAGGTGCAGACGGTCACCCATTGTCCTAGGTGGGGAGGGTCAAAGTCTTGGTACCAAGGACGCACTTAGCATAGAACCCTTAGACACTCACTGAAGCCATGTTTTCATAAATCCAGTCAGATAATTAAGGTCCTTTCTGCAGTGTGGTCCGGGGGGGACAGTGCTACCTGCGCTGGAAAGTGCTTGGTGGCACCACTCCAGCCAGTGTCTTGCAAGAGCCATTTTGTGCTCAATATCTGTCTGATTTCGTTAAAACGTGGCCACTGGGTTTTCGCCTGGCGCCTGGTGCAGCCAGGCTCCAGGCCAGTCGGGTGCCCAAAAATGTAGGAGGCTCGCCGTCTTGGTCCGTACCGCTGGATAGCCCAGGGACTACCCTAACAGTGGGTGGATGGATCAGGCCCTGGGGTCAAAACTAATGGGGTAGGGAGGGGGCTGTTTTGACACAACCCTATCAGTAAGCAACAGTGTTCAGTGCAGGCTTCGACTGGCGAGTACCTTGGTCTTAATTTGCCCTAGCTATCTGAATCAGGCCCCTGCTTAGAATGATTATCATGATAATTGCAGTGCTCAGTGGGAGGTGCAAACATTCACCCACTGTCCCGGGTGGGGAGGGTCAAAGTCTTGGTACCAAGGATGCACTTAGCATAGGACCCTTAGACACTCACTGAAGCCATGTTTTCATAAATCCAGTCAGATATATATACATATATAGATAGTTGTTCAACAGATGTGAAAGCGATTTATAGTGTATTTGTCATAACAGCCCTTAATTCATGAAATTTGACCCTGCAATAGTTACCTAATAATGCCAGGTGGTCGTTCACGGGAAACAGAAAACAAAACTGTATGTCAGACTGGAATTTCTGGTTTAAAAAGTTGTCGCGGTGTTTTATTACGAGTGGTCGCTTACAAGAGAGTTTTTGAAACAGTATTTCACTAAGAAACAAAACGGTTATTTTCTAAATGGTCGCTTACGAGAAGTGGTCGCTATGAGACAATGGATTAATTAATTATCTCCCTTCTAAGCTGTTTTTTTATTTCTGATTCCAAAGAAAATTTCCATTTGACGGTGAGCAGAACATTGCATGTTAAACGATAGCGTTAACCAATTTTAAATTATGGTTAGGAGGCTGTATGGTTAGAGCGCTGAACTTGTAATTCAAAGGCCCCGAATTCAAGTTCCGCACTGACCGTTAGCTGGATTTGTTCTCGGCAGTCCCGAGTTCAAATTCTCTGCCACGCTTGTAATATAGCTGGTTTGCCTCCTTAGTCCTAGCTTAGTCCTACCAGTTAGCACGCTGGGAAAAAAAGTGCTAAAAATCGGCCACAAAATGTGTCCAAAGTTTGTTTAAAAATATGCGTGGAATGTTACAAATATCTCTTAAGATAATGAGTTGAGACTTTCACTTTGTATTTGTCTTAAGTTTTTCTTTCAAATTCTCCATTCTTTGGGTTAGTATTGCCCATGACCAAAAAGTCCATTTT
>NC_133213.1:10708037-10730537 GCF_958299795.1 Porites lutea | reverse complement strand
TTTGTGATATGGGTGTAGCTTTTTTGAGTTAAAATCGATGTGAGCGCCTTGTAGGATGTTGATAAACAGGCAATTGATCTATAGTTTTTGGGGTTCTCCGTGTCTTGTTCTTTGGTAGTAAATATTTTTGTGCTGCAGTGAACCAATCAGGCAGATTTTCTGGGTTTTCAATTGCTTGGTTATATGCATTCAGTAGGTGTTGATGTAGTGCTGTGAGTTGCTTTAGCCAGAAGTTAGGAACTGCATCAGGGCCGGGTGACTTCCAGTTGCTTGCTTTCTTTAAAACAGTCTGCAACTCATCTTGGCTTATGTCCTCCCATGGTTGGCATTCTGTATCAGCATATTTCTGCTCCTCCCTCTTTATCCACTCTGCTGAATGGTTGTGCTCTCTATCGTTCTCCAAGATGTTACGCCAAAATATTACTGTTGCTTCTTTCTTAGGTGGTTTTTTCAACTGATATCTGGTGTTTACCAAGGTTTCTGAAGAACTTTTTCCTATCGTTTGCAAACATCTGGTTTTGACTGAATTGTTTACTTCTTTTTACATATCTCCTGATTCTTGAATTTTCATTTTAAGGGATTTTATTATTATTATTATTATTATTATTATTGAACAACTTCAAGTTTTAGAGGAACAGAAGCGGTACCAGTAAAATAAATAATTAATAAAGCTTAATGGAGCATCAGGATGGTTAATTATTTACGCAATAGAGGGAGGTAATGGTGATCATATTCATAAGTAGTTTGTTCAAATTGAAGCTCAGCTCATTTAGTCGATGCCTCACTCACTGAACACAGTGAGTGAACCTGTGTGGAAAGCAAAAATTCGACATCATCATGACTGCAATATTTCTACTGTTCATGTTCGCTGTTTTTCCAAGAAACAGGTGACTTCTTTCTAAGATCTTGTCTTCCATAAGTGTTAATAGAATCCAATTCATTGCCGTTTAGACGTTTTTCGACAACTTTTGCACAACTGATTTTACTACGCAGACGGATAGGTTGACTGATCAAACGTAAGCTTTCAAGTTACGCTGCACAACTTTACCTCCAAAAAGATTGGTTTTTCTTGCTTTTGTGTACATTCTTTGTTGGCGACCTGATTTATCGCGGATGGAAAAGGGAGTCAATTTTCGCGTGAATCGTCCTTAGTAAAGTCGGGCTAAATCTCGCCAAAACATCATAAAGCACTTTTTGGTTGTAGACCATGTACAGATCACAGCTGTTAAATAGCCATCTTGATAGATGTTATGAGAAAATGGACTTAGAACATTGAACTTTAACATACAGTTTATGAAGAATTAATTGATTTAAGACCAATTAAGGGTTGAGGAATTGAACGATGAAATTTAAACGGTCTTTTCCCTTGCCTAAACTACTCATCTAAAGTAAAAGTCTTCCTCTCGGATTTGCAGTATATATGCCTTGTTAAAATCGGAACTAATTAATGCTTTTAACTTGTAAACCGGAGTTTAAGAAAAGATTTTTCATATCGCTGTACGAAATAAGTGACTACTTATAAGTAATGTAAGGCCGCGACTCTTAATGCACACTGGTGCTCTGACAAGCTGAGCAGCTGATTCTCTCGTCGAAGAGTTCTACGTTAAGCTGTAACAAAATTCTTGGACATGTGTGGAAATTCAAAATTAAGACACTCAAACTTTTATTCGTGTACATGAGCAAAAATCTTAAATTCTCAACGGTTAGGCATTGCGAATCGTTACCTTAACCTTGCTGCTGAAGAGTCAAAATATGCCACAAATTCAAATTACCCAGTAGCTTTAGTGGAGATGATAACTTGTGACCATTCGCCCAACCGTTCGCCTCGGATACGTCACCTAAGTGAATTGACCGAGACGGACTGTGAAAACGCCGTACAGGGACAAGGCAACATTAAGAGGAGGGTTTTCGTGGCCATCATTAGCCTGCGAGCAAGCTCTCCTATTTGGGCGAAGGAAGCGAGCCGCGCGATAATGCGCAAGGGAGCGGCGAAGCTGCGAGGGGCCGAGGAAAAATGACGTTCCGGAAATCAAAGTTGATTGATAACAGGCCTAGCCGGCCTGCTTTAAATTTTCGCGGGAAATGTAGAAACACGGTGCAAATGCAGAAGGCCATACTAGCCTGTGTAGCTGGCGGGATTCATGTGCCCGGGGTACTTTCCTGGCTGCGGAGCCGCCACAAAAAGCGTGCAGCAAAGCCGCGAGGGAAAATCCCGATCTTCACAAAGCTCTGCCGCCAAAAAAAAAATGCAGCACTTCTGCTAATCCTGCAAGCTACACAGGCTAGGCCGTATGAAAGAAGAAAAATTGTTGAGATGCAGAAATGTTGCAGCCATGGTAACTTGATTTCACACCTCTCCTCTCCGAATCACAACTGCGTTTATCTAAACTGGGATTCTAAAAGTGTTATGAGTTATTGATTCTTAAAAGAAAAGAGCCTTCACTTGACGCACTAATTACAAAACTAAAGAGGTCTTCATACATCCAAGTTACTATTATTACTGTGAAAAGCTAGTCTGCATGAGATATACAGTCACGAAAATGTTGATATACTAGTTTGAATCGCAATGCATTATGGGAAGACGTTCACTCCTGCTCTGGTCACATAGTTTCCACTTGAAAGTGTTGGACTTTGCCCTTTTCGTGGTTTGTACGTGAGGGAATTCGGGTTATCACACAGTAATCCAGTAAACAAGATCATTTTATAAAAATAACTCATGCACACAATTTGCACATGATGGTGTCGGACTTTGTTCTTCTTACAATTCGTACGTAAAATAACGCAAATTGTTTTACTAGAAAATCTGCTCAAACGATTTTAAGAAATCACCACGGCTTTACAATATCTGCAATTAAATTATGCTTCATGTAACGTTAAGGATGATAGCCTAACATTTATTAACTTCCAAGAAAATTATCAAATATATTTCTATTCATATCATGATCATGTTATTCCACTCAATAAAATAATATGTAATTATTTTGTCAACCAGCTTCTTCCAATTTAATCCCCTGACGCTACTGTTTCTACTTAAGTTACGCATCTATACTAAATAAAATACGTTTTAATAACTATAATGACTCTTAAGGTATCATCCAGGGTAAAAAATCATCATTTTTCTAAATTTGCAATTTTTTGACGATTAAATAGAGCTCATCAAGAGCTTTCTTTGAAAAAAAAATTCCAGGAAAAAATGTTTTTTCTGTCCAGGCTTATGGAGTGCAAACGTTTTTTGGATGTTAATTATTTTAATTGATTGTTGACAAGTCCTGTCATACTTGATACGCCTGTCGCTGGTGAACCAAGCTAATCACGCAATTTGACAGAAATCGTGGTTTACAAGTATAGTGCTCACTGTTTTTCCCTGTCATCGACTCCAAGACAAAAGAAGACGACAAAATCGTTTTGCCGCCAAAGAGTGGGCTGCGAAATTAGCAGAGAGGGACAAGGGCTCCTACTACAATCAAGGAATATGGCTAAAAGATGACAGAGCTCCTGAAAAACCGATTGAAACTACCGCGGAATCGAGTTTCAAGAGTTCGTTAGCGGGCGGAGTGAGCTTTTTTGGCCGCGAAGCAGCCAAGCGAGAGACGAAGTCACGAGAGGTCCCGCGCCATATAAAAATCGGACGAAGTACTGTTTTGAAAGTCTATTGTAGCGTGAAAGAAGCTTCAAGAAAAACTCCAGGCAGTGGTTTGTTGTCGATTTTTCCAGGGAAGTGTCGAACTTTTAAAAAATGTATCGAGTAAAGTGGGGTTGGCTCAACCTCGCTTGTCCGGTGCGAAAATGAAAACTGCCCGTTGCAAATAACTAATGAAGCTTTCTCGACAACAGTAGGGATCGAACAGAGCAGAGCCTTTGAAATAAATTGTTCATCTGTTATCGGGTTTCGGTTTTCAACTTTTCCTGCTGTGTCACTATTGATGTCCCTTCTCTGGTATGCATCAACATTGACAGCTTTGGTGTTATATAATCTGTTATAATCTCGTCTCGGATAATACGCCGCCAAAAATCTTTTTCCACTGTCTTCTCGAAATGAAAATCAGGGCAAGTTGAGGGTACGTTTTAAACTCCAAGTCGGCAACCGTGAACAAATTTGGCTGAAATTTGGCCAACTTACTGTCAGATAGTTTTTCTAAAAAACTGTGTCTGCGAATTTTGATTTCTTTTTTTCGTTTTCGAGTTAGAGTATTTTTTTCACAGGTAGTGCTAATGATTTGCTATCCCTAACTTCACCTGCTTATAACAACAGAACAAACGGGCTTGAAAAAAATCTGAGACACGGTTTTTTTAGTCAAGTGCCAAACGCGTTAAGAAGCGAATGCGTTCTTAATTGGCTTCTTCCGTTAATTTTAAGCTGGACTGGACTTAAATTTATAGTGACACCCACTTTCTTAAAAAGCTTCTCATTTCTAAATCGCGTTAATTTTTTGATTTTTTAAAAGTAATAAGTAATAATCTGGAACTATTAAGCTTTCAGAAAGTGTGTGGTTTATGGGGTATTTGTTAAAAGCAAAAGCACTAGCGCCGTTCAACGCGAGGAGGGTGCTTGAGGGTGGATGATACCTTAAGCAGCAAGCATGTTTCATGTTAACTCTTTCTCCTAATTCATGTTTTTTTACCAGAACGAAAAAGGTTAGTTGAACTTTGTAAGCGAGAGCTTAGAGAGAGCTTTTTTCAGGCTTCCTTTTCGCAACTGCAAAAGTTGCGCATATAACTGCGAAGATCTTCATTCATATAATTCTTTACTCCGCAATTCACATATACTGATTTTCATATGTTCATAACTTCATCATCATCCTTTCAGGGGTTTATAAGGAACCAATTCAATGACCTGCTCCCAGTTGGCTTGTTAGCTGAATTGGTAGAGCGCTGCACCGGTATCGCAGAGGTCACGGGTTCGAATCCCGTACAAGCCTGATTTTTTTTCAGGCTTTCTTTTCGCAACTGCAAAAGCTGCGTATTCAACTGCGATGATCTTCATTCATATAATTCTTCACTCCGCAGTTCACATATATGATTTTCATATATTCATAACTTCAGAATAAAGCTTGTTTACAGCTTTAACAATATTCGCCGTACCTTTGAAACTTCTAAAACCACAATTTATAGGCCGCATACTCCATACGACACGATGGCATCATTTACTACTACGACCACTCACTACGACCAGAATCCTTCAGGGTGTTCCCTTCTTGTGCAAATTACGGCTTTTGTCATTTAAATCTCGCTGGGATTACCAAATTTAAATATGAAAAGAAAAACGAAAAGGATTCTGGTCGTAGTAGTAAAATGACGCCATCGTGCAAATGGCCTATTAGAGTCCATGTTGCCTCAAGCCTCTGTTTAAAAGCGAGGCTTAGTGCGAAGACATTGATATGAAAATGGTTTTTAATTATGATGGAAATAAAACTTATTTTCACAAGAAAGGTTTCGCAATTAGCCTCGTTTTGAAAGCGAGTGTTTTTGGAACTCGGAAATGGCCTATTATTGTTTCATTGGAAGCTATTGGACGAACTTTGAAAAATATATGATCTTTTATACCTTCTTGAAGCAGGTGAACTAGAACTCATAAATTATCAAATACGTGCGTTGTACCGTTCGCGATAGTCGAATTAGGTCAGAAATGTCTTGAAGCAGCACCCACACTAAAATATGGACCCTTAATTAACCAGCTGCATCACTGTACTCAGCGTTTTAATCATAAAGATATTTCAAGGTTGTGCTTCTAAACACCTTTGGCCGTAATAAAAGACGAGAAAATTGTGAAGAATCAAGATGGCGGTCTCAAAGTGCCCTTGTTTGGCTTTAGCAAATGTCATGTTTAGATGCCAAAATCTCATTGGCTCCTACGCATCAACTCATAGTACCTTCAACCTTATTGGCCCCTACAACAGACATCCCAGCATACAAAGCCACAAAGCCACGAAGATACATACGCTCAACCACTGACATATGAGCTATTTTTTCAAAATAGCTCAATAATGTACTCATCGGGCGCTTTCCATTCAACAAAAATTCCGGTTTGAAACTTCGGAAATTTCACGTGCTCAATGGAACGGTACATTCCGGTTGTACGGACCCGACTTAAGCCACCGCGCGTTTTGTTATTGTGGCTTCTCAGCACACTCACAATTACGCTCTAAAAGAGAAAATTAAATACTGTTTATATCCTAAAGAACACTCGACTGTCGAAAAGGGGAGGTGGAACACTAAAGGCGGAGGAATCCTATTTCGTGTAGAAAGCCTATGAATGCAAGTGGAGGTAAAAAATTCTTGTCCATTGAAGCGATACCTTTCTCAGAATATTCGAACGATTCGAAGCAATTCCTGGAACTGTACGGTAAATAAATTCGGTGTTTTAGCCAATTTGTATTCGGCGAGGCTTTGTTGTATTCATTTCAGCTTAATTGATAAATTGCTTTAGTTAAATATCGTCGACAGGTTTCAGACAATGCTGATTCTCACGGACTTTTATACACTTGTAGCTTGATTTCACACACTTTTTTTCACCTACGTGTCGTGTTGCGTCAGTTATTTGGCACTGTTAATGGCAAACATCAAAAATCGAAAAAAATTGCAACTGATTCAAACTATTTGAGATGTCACGCTTTACTCACAGCACTTCACTTTCCATTGGAAACTACTTGGTCTTGTAAGCAGGATAGAAAAGAGCGGTACTTCGGACAACAATTTTGGCAAATGGAAAGGGACATTTCGGTCCGACCGACCGAAATGACCAGACCGGTCACAGTGGACCACCTTCCAAGCTGGTCCCGAATATTCCGGTTGGACCAAACCGAATGGTCCGTTCCATTTGATGTACCAACCGAAATTACCGGAATTTTGGGTTGAATGGAAAGCGCCTATCATTTCCAACATCTATGTCCTGGTATAACTATTGATACTGAACTTGATTAACACATTGAAGGCATTTACGTCATTATGACGTCATATGTTGCAGTAAGCATAAATTGTCTACAATACTTACAGCGAATGTTGCAAACCTCGTTCGTTTGTCTTGTTAGCATTTTGATCCAAAACATAATGTCAGTTTTATCGTGTATAGTTATCTTCAGTTTACATATTATCTATGATTTAGCCTGCAGTGCCGGCGTTTTCTACGGGCGCGCGAATGTTTTTGCTCGCGAAAGCGCCATTTTGAAACTTCCCGAAGAGAGGAGGAAATAAGGTGAGTCGAAGGGAGCGGGAAGAGAGAACAGAAAACCTCCTCCTCCCCTCCCCCTTGCCTTCTTTTGCCCTTGCACCTACCCTAAGGGATACGAACATGAACAAGGTTTCGCCCACCCAAAATACGCCTGCACTGCAGGCTATCTATGATTGGATTAACATTACAGGCTACAATAAGCAATCTCTCTTCGGGCCGCATACTCGGGAGTATGCTAAGCAGAATTTTTGATTGACAGTGAAACATTTCATTGGTGCCATTTTTTTTCTCCGAGGGGATAATAAATTTCTTTAAGACAAATGAATAACACAGACAATTCATAGCAAACTTAAGCTTAAGCTTTATTGTTCGTTTTTACTTGTTAGACTGCTAGGAGTCCCTCACTGCCAGGGTTCAGTTTCTTAACGGACTGGAAGAAGTCAAGTTCATGCAACAGTGTATTCAGCTGCTTTAAAGATTTATACGACAGCAATTAAAACTCTTAAATACTTCATTTCAATAAATAAGCCAACAATTAAATTATATAAGAAACTTTAAAAAAGAAATGTTAGGTTATCTTTTTCTCTCTCCCATCCCCAATCCCTGATTTGAGAGCTTCTAAGTTTGCAGCTTACAGTAATATTTTCCACAACTTTCATTGGCTTATCACCGACAAAGAATAAAGAGTTACCATTGTCTGGAGGGTGGGTACGTAGGAATACTGAGAGAGCACATCAAACTCCGCAAAAAGACAACAGAAATTTTTGTCATGTGATTACGTTCTCTGTAAAGCATCACATCGGGTAGTTTCTCGTCGCAGTTATGAGCGAAAGCATATGTATCAAAACGTATGATGCAATATTGAAAAGTTTTTGTCTTACTTAACTACATTGCCTTTTGACGTCAAAGTTACCGTCCTTGTTGCTTAAACTCCAAAACACGCACACGTATTGCACGTGCAATCGTTAGGGTGGATTCATTTGCAGAATAGGACGGCTATTTGCGTATGCTGCAAGTGATCTACCCTTGGTTTCCGGCTTTGAGTCTGATTTCCTTTATAAACGTAAATATCAACGCGTTCGTCCCTGTCGTAAACTATCTGAGCTATTATATTCAAACTAGCCGATATATACGCTTAAGCTCTATGCCAGCGATTGCTTTTTCGATCAGGCCGGTCGCCATATGAGCGCCTCGACCGCCTGGACATATTATGGAAATATTTGGGCCCTGGAGACGGTTCGGACGGTTGTATGAAAACAATACTGTGGGCGATTTACGCGGGAGAAGCTTTTTGTGAAAGGAACAGGGCGCCGAAGGGTGTGACTGCAGATTCTGGTATCACTTAAGGTTGTCAATGCAGAATGCAAGTATTTTAACCCATATGAAGTTATCGCTTAAGCCAGTGCAAATTGTTATTTTTTTCCTCAGAAGGCGTGTGCCTTCCCACTCAAGAGACATTTTGTCCCTCTAACTTTTTAATCTGTGGACGAAATGCTATTGTGTTACCATTCAAACGAAACCTGTTGACAGACCGTTTTCTTAGTGTTATTTATTTCTAGGGATTTCAAAAAGAGAAGTTTGATTTGGGGGGGTTTGTAAAAGTAAGACAAAAAGAAGAGTTTTAACCAATCAGAACGCGCGTGCTATTTTAGTTATTTTATAAATACAAACAAAACAAAATTTGCGTAAGGCCAGTCGGTCACGTCTTTTAACATTACGTAGAGCTTTACCTTGTAGTAAATACTTTGAAATATTCTAGGAATTACTTTAAATTGACTATCTAAATGACGGTTGCTTGATCATTGACTTGTTTAAAACGTAATTTGTAACGTTTTCAAGCAGTTCTAACGTTGGCTTCGTGAGAGGAAATTTGCAAGGGAGTTTCTTTTTTACAACTGGCTCTCTGATGTAATACCTGAAAAAACAATAACAACAGATATTAAAGTAACCGTGGTAGCGCTTCAGTCAATTCCAGCTGCGCCCTTTACTCCCGGCAACTGCGGGGCATTCGCGTGCCTCGTCAGTCCCTGGGGATTGCTGTGTCCAAGGGGATAGGCATTCGCCTAACCCGGGGTTATCCCAGGGATTTCTACCCCCAGGGTTTTGATACACAAGTGGTTTCCGACTGGAAATCCAAACAGGGACGAACTTATCGGACAGGATCAGCACTTCGACGCAGATTGGCTCGTAAGTCGAAAAGAATTGGACAATCTTTGTGAATTCTTTAGATTTAATACATGCCTTAATTGCTTATAAATCCACAACTAATACACAGCGAAAACTGATGCAGTGTTGAGTGGGGACGATCCGAGAGGCAGGGCATTTGTCCTCCTCCTTCGTCTCCACCGCAGGGCATTTGGCAGCCGAAGTGTCCCAATATCAGGGAATTTCCTACCTAAAGAAGAAGTGCCAATGTCAGGGGTTAGCCCGGGGGGAGGGGATCAGCGCAACTAGAATTTACCGATGTCAGCCGCCTACTACTACAATCCTGGACAAAACTCTTTGGGACAGGACAGTAATATTCATATTTTTCTGTCATTTCTCGGTTACCTTTTAAAACTGTGCATCCTTTTTGAAATTTTCGTGCCGTTTTCCCTCCCCCCACCCTATACAAAGTTGAAACTCTGGATATACGCGTCCAACATTGTTGGGGTGAGGGCAGGGGTTGGGTCTGTGTGAATTGCAAAACGCCCCAGGAACGCAAAAGTGTTCAAAAACTTTTGTCCATGACTGTAGTTAGCTCCTACCGATGTATAATTTAATAACCAAAATTTGGATCTATTTGTTTCAATAGAATTCATTAGAAATATTGGAATGTTTGTTATATAGAGGTTCGTCACATCCAGCTGTCAAGTAACAACGCTGAGGGAGGGGTAGGTGAAGGAGAAGATGAAAAAAGGGGACGCTTTACTTGCAGCAAAACCTAAAAAGAGAAACAAGGGAGGAGAGAGTGGAAACACTTCGAAAGCGCAAACTCCTTTTTTCTAACAACGGAGCTTTTGATTAGCACTAAATCTTCAAGGGGAAGCTTTCAGGGCAGGCTATAGGCCTCGAAAGAATTGAAAATTTTTTTTTGGTTCCGTAGCATTAAAAAGGAATTGATTTCTGTTCGCTAAAGTATTAGCTTGTTCATAATAAGGTTACGCTTTGAACGCTCGTGTGTTGAGGTATTTGTATAAGCGCGTGTACGTGGAGTGCGTGCAGGGAGGAATGAGTATTTTCTACAAATAGAGGATGTTTGGTATGCGAGTCATTCTCAGTCGTTACGCTTGTTTCTCTGTGAAAAAGTTCAACTTTAGCTTTTCATTATTATTTTTGTTCGTGGAGTTTTGGTGCTGGTTCCTACCGAAGCTTCCAATATTTTTCCCGCCCATTTTGCGGGTATTCCGTAGGGGTTTTTCCTACATGGCCTCCGAGTGTCTTTTAGAGGCATATCCAAAACGCCGTTAACTTCCTCTTGCTGTATTGTTAAATCTTATTTTAGGCTAAGTCTGGGCTCCTAATATAGTGTAGCCCGCGGAACAGGCGTTATTTTTCGTCGTTATTTTAATTTTTTTTTGAGTCGGGGGTGGAGCGTTGGACACGCACGACGCGGCAAGGCGCCTCTCCCTTCGCGCATGTCTCACGCTCCACGCCCGCCTAGAGTTTGCCTTTACTTGGCTGAAAAACGGGGAAAAAAATAAATTTTAGATGAGGCGTAGAAACCTATTACGGTATAATTAACCAGAAATGCCGTTGGTTATCGTTTACTTCGAACTCTTACTGTAGGCAAACCTGTTTTCATCAAATGCGTCTAAATACCACCAACTCTTCTTTCAAGACAGTTTTTACTCACCTAAACTCTTCAGCATATCCAACTCGTATGTGATTTGCTACTACTGTACTGTACTCCAGAAAGTTCTTTAACACGTACAGTTGTTTGTAAAGGAGAACAGCTTTTGAAGGAGATAAACATCTCTCTGTCGATGAAACTAGTAAAGTGACTCTGTCCATTACGCGCTCAACAAAGGGCTTCTGAAAAATGAATAAAAAAGAAAACGATCAGAAAAATCCCGAGTCTCTTTTCAGAAACCTGGACCTTTTTTTCTCCTTGTCGCCATACTACCGGGTGCTTTCATTTGCGTTGTTATACACAACTTGTTAAAGATTAAATCGGTTTCCTTTTGCAATAGTCCTTTTTTCATTCCCATAGGACTAAGTTTAAGCTAAAACGCGAGACTTAGAAATTGTTTTTTTGGCACTTGAGATGTAGAAGAAAATTGACAAGATTCGTGAATTGAACTGAACTCGAGAAATGTTTCACGGTAGTGTAAGTACATGTATTTATGTATGTATGTCGAAACTTGGTTTTTTTTGCCGCGAATCTCCTTTTAAACCCATGTAGAAGTGAAGAATAGGGTGCGATATCGACGCGTGAATTTCGGAATAAAGTTGTACAGTACTGAAACCTGAGTAATAGGGAGTTTAAGATACGGCGACTACGGACTACGGCTACGGATAAATATGCTACTGCGCATGATCAAAACCACGTGACTGTTCGTTTTTCCCGCGTAGTCCTGCAGCTACGGTGAGTTGTTGAGCTGTTTCGCGTAGTCGGGACTACGGAGAACATTTTGCTCGTATTTTGCCGTCTCGGTAATTCAAGAATCTCGTCTTTTCTTAAAAAAGTTTTCAAAAGTTGTGTCTAATTTCTGCTCAGATTTACGCTTTTAATCCACTGTTGCGACTACATTTTTATCTTGCTAAGCTCATGTTTAAATAAGCTTAGCTCTTTATACGCAGAATTCAGATTGACGGCCTAGGAGAAGAGAAATCATGCAGGTAATTTACTTTCTCTTCGCACTGGAAAAGTTTCAATGTTTATTCGCACTGATTAGTGAGTCTTTGTACTTGTGTAACCTTTATTTATGCGAGTTTTTTTTATCGCGCCATTTACTGAATGAAAATGATGTAAACATGCTCGAGACAATCGAAACTCGGCATTTCAGTACTTCAAACTACATCAGATCAGTAGTTGGAGAAGTCCATCTTCTAAATCTAATAAATGAGCTCTTACTATTTCTGTCTATATCTTTAATATTTGACGTAAGTATTCATGGGCGAAAAAATAAGACCTGTGTAACCAAAACTTTGTTTACCAATTTCACCCGACGTAATTGCTTCCTTCAAGTATGGAAGAATTTGTTCATTGTTCTAAAGATAAGATCACATGCAAAACTGACTTGCATTTTTGTGAACTGTGATGAAAACAAGAAAATCTTTGCGTGTTGTTTCCCTCTTCTCCTCTTCTCTCGTAGTCTACCGTCTGTAGTGCAATCTTAACGTTCTATATGTGCACGACTCAACCCAGCTACGAACAAAGGACGACGCTCGTCCAGCCGTAGTTCGTAGTCCGTAGTCTCCGTATCTTAAACTCCCTAATGTCAACAATCGAGCGAACTGATGACAACACAATTATTTGAAAACCCTGCTTAAACTGTGATGAAAGGATCTCTGGGCAACTGCGACGACTACTGTGAATTTCATTTGGGTGCCGCATACCGAGTTTCATGAGGGTTCGAGACAAATTTTTCACTCACTTTAGTTGTTCACGACTTGAGTACTTCCATCATCATTGCTCACAATAAAAGTTGTTATAATCAATACCACGGCTTAAATTATCGAGAGACAAATCATACACGATGACTTTATAAGCGCGACTTCAGCAGTATGGCCAATCCATCTTCAGCTTTTGAACTCTTTCCGACTCAGAGATAAAAATAGAGGTTCTGACTACATGAGGTACTACGGTGCGACTATAGCCTGCGAGCAAGCTCTCCATTTAGAAAGGCGAGCGAAGCCAGCCGCGAGATAACGCGCGAGGGCGAAAGGTTGTTTCCCCGCCACTCACTCTTCTCCCTCTCCTTTCGCGTACCGCTCGCGCGTGAATTCAGTATCCCCCAATTGATAGAGAGCTTGCGCCCAGGCTAGATTAGTGTGACTATCGAGATGAACCCTTTTCAGCAGTACTTACATATGATGCTTTCACATTTCTTTAACATTGTTCAAAGTGAAATTTGTGATTTTCCCCACATTTTTATTTTAGTCACTAAAAGAAGTGATAATCAACTCTAAACATTTGATAACTGACACTTACTGTTTGGTCTTGAGCTTCGAGAATCTTCATAAGCCAGAAGATATTTAGAACATTGTCTTCAACTGAAAAGCAGTTGGCCTGAAAGGAGAAATTTCCATGAGTTAGGTGCATCTCAATTACTCATATCAGGATAATTACGGGAAAATAAATAACTGGAGCGTAGCTGGCGATTTTGTTGGGGAGAGAAAGCCAGAATGAGCAGGGAAGCCGCAGGAAATCCCCCCCCCCCCCCCCCCCCCATTCTTCGTCGCTCGTTCCCGCGCGGATTTGCGCACGCGCTTTCCAAGAGAACGGCTTATTTCAAACAGCACCGCATGTCCCAGTCTGCAAAACTAAGTATCCTGAATCCATTTAGTGCCAGTTTGACGATAGAAACTCTTTTATTTACCTGATGGACGACACAAATCAGCTCAAAAAGAAGCGAGGTAGCACTGTCCAAAATTTCTTTCAACAGCTTGTTCGTCTGAAACCAGTCAGAGGAAAATGAGAAAAAACACAGAAACAGAAATTAATGTGTCATTATTTTTTCAGTATTTTTATTTTTATTTTTACGTAATTGTTATTGCGTGTTCCTTAGCGCAGGTCTCATTAAACTGCAGTGAAGTTATTTGAAATTGCAATGGTGAGTCCTGGGGCTTATCTCACGAAAACTCACGAGTCTCAGGTCGGAACTGACAACGAGTCCCAGTACAAAACCTGATCGTCCTTGAAGTAAATCTATGAGCCTTCATCTAACCGAACGTTTCCAGTGTAATATTAAGAAAGCTTTTTCATAGAAAACCTTTGTATTAGGGAATTCGAAAATTAAAATACTCTCTTTGTAATTTTGAGCTCAACAAAAACGAAAAAGGAAAACGGTCTTATTTAAGCCAACCATTTGCCTTAACCAGTTTGGTGGCTACTTTTTACTGCTTTATTTTTTTTTTCGTTTCGTTCTCACTGTTATCGGAAGAAAGGAATCAAGTTTGCGTTTCAAAGAATCAAGTTGATGTTTTAAAGAAACAAGTTCGCTCAAGGCTTCGTGTCTGTGTTGAACGGAGTTAAGTTTCACCATGGATATTTACCAGTCTTTCTATTATCCACTGTTTCACGTAAAAGAATAATCAAGTTTTCGTATATGTATATTAAGCTTTATCAAAATGAACAAGCTCTTAAAACCTCGTCATCTCCTTCACCGACTGTGAACACGTTTCTCTCAGCTCCTGAAAGCAGAAGCTGTGCCGCGGGTGAGATGCTAGGTATTCCTGTTGCGGTGACTGTGGTCCATGGATGAATGATGAGGGTCTTTAAAAGGTCTTTAATCGCACGACCCCTGAAAAGAAAAATATTACATTAGCATTCGATGCAAATTTTTCTTCCTTTTCACTGGCCGAGAGCCCACCACGTGACCTGCAAATAACTGCCTACAAATAATGGTCTGCTCATGCGCAATGTCGTCCAACTGTGTTTGGCTTAAGTGTTTGGCTGCAATTAATATTCTGCTCATGCGTAAATGAAACCACGATTTTCTCCTTCTTGGAATCGCTCTTGTGTGAAAAATGGCAGAACGCTTCCTTTCCCGAAGATATTCATTAAAAAACAAACTCGGTGATCGAATGATAAAACAATATCGAACTCGGGTTATCGCAAAATACAGTCAAACCTCTTTAATACGAACACCAAAGGGACAGAACCAAGTGTCCGCTTTACAGAGGTGTCCGTATTATAGGGGTAGGGAATGTATAATTATTGGCATTTCTGGGACCAAACAAACTGTCCGTTACAGAGAGGTGTCCGTATTTAACTCGCCGCTTCGCAGCTCTTTGAAAAATTGAGCCACTATTCACCTCGATTTCAAAGAATAATTGTTAAATATATTATTTCCCTTTTAAATTTCATAAATTTCGACATTTTAGCTTTCTAGTAAGGAAAAAAAGGAGGGCTAATTATACAAGGAAATAAGTAGGACGCGGACGTCTCATTTAAATAGCACAAAAATTGCCTTTACGTCCTACAAAACCGCGACTTGCCGAAGACGCATTTCAACGCATCTACAAAATGTAATTGAGACGCGCCTTATATTAGACGTGTCTTACTTCCCCTGTATAAATGGCCCTAATGTTGCAAATGAAAAATGTCGGGTAAACAGCTTACTTGTTATCTTTAATGACCATCAGTCTTGTGGATAGGACATCTGTTTCTCGAAACAAACAAACAAACGTCTGTAACAGCACTACAACAAAGCTGAGAATAAACAAAACAGCATATATTTCATGTCAGTAAAACTATAATAACGATGATAAAAATAAAATGATGAATTTGAACAAAATAACTTAACCGCTTGCCCCTCGAAAATTTTGCAGTTCTGGTCACTTTTCCGGTCAAAGAGAGCCCAAATTATCAAAAATGTTGTTTATAAACTGTGCAGCAAATGCATGTGCTTTCTAAACTGGGGCATGCAGAGAAACGTTTGTGGGCAAGAAAGTTACACTGCAAGCTTGACTTTTATCTTTCGTTTTGACCGCAGGTTTTCTTCGCCTATATTCTTCTTCTTCGTCTTTTTTAAATATCTTTTTAGATGTTTTTTTTCGTCCTTTTTGACTGTGGCAAGATTTTTTTAACGAAAACGTTAAGGATCCCCAAAATATTTTCAGAAAAGTTAGTGCGGCAAGATGATTCCATTCAAAGCAACGGCATATTTTTCTGCAAATATCTCTAGCCTATTTGACAGAATCGCGCACACCATTCAGATATGGCTGTTTAAGGTGATGTTGCACGAGACGATTTGCAACGACGATTTTTAGCGCAATACAGTAAAGCAACATTGCTACGTCATTGTTTTGAATAGTTACAACATGGTTCCTTCCAAATTGCAACGCAGTGTTGCACTAAAAATCGTCGTTTCGAATCGTCCCGTGTAACATCACCTTTAGACATCGAAGATACCTGTCTAAACTGATGACGTCACAAGTGGTACAAAGGGGTGTGGCTCCACACGGTACAGTAAGTTGTATGTTACAGTCGGTTGAGGTTTTCCCTGCTAACAAAGGTCTCTCATGGAAAGAGAAAAATGAGAGAAAGAAAAGAGAATCTCTCCTTCCTCTCAGTTTTCTGTCTTCGTGAGAGACCTTTGCTAACATTGGTTTCAACGGATTTAACTTAAAACTGAAGAAAAACCGGCAAGAAATTGATTAGCACCGGTATATTGCATCAAATGACCCTTATGCATGGCAATGTCAGACGAGCAAATTTCACCACCAAGCCGCTATTGAAATTGTAAAGTTGCGAAGTTTGCGTAAAAGAATTCCCAAGGCAGCAACTTTGAAAAGAATATCCATGCACAAAGAGTGCTAATGCAGAGTATTTTCCTTGCAAATGAGGCTTGGTGGTGAAATTTGCTCGTCTGACATTGCCATGCATATCATTTGATGTAAACACGCATAAGAGCTATTCTCTCTTGTACATGTTGAGTTCCACCACATAAACACTTACTCAAGTTCATCTTCTCTGTTGCTTCCTTTTCTTCGAGATGCGGAACGCCTCGGCGAATGGGGCATATATTTCTGAAGTTGGCCGGCCATGAACAGAAAGAGATCTGAAGACTGAAAATGAAAAAAAGTGTGTTTATCACTACATGATTAAAAATGGTACTTGGAATGGAGATGATGTGAACTGTGGAAATACAAATTTAAATGAACAGATATGATCATGCCACTGGTAATTGCATCTTTAAACAATTGCAAATTAACCCTAAACGATTTCAGAAAAAGACAAAAAAAATAATTAACTTTGAATTCACACCAAAACAGCATGTGAATTTTCTTCCTTGAATAGCACAATTACTGTACATGTATGTCCCACCAAGTAACTATTAATTTTTAGGTGAGACAATTAACAAATCGACCACAATTTTCCATGGTCTGCAGTCTTATAGACCAAAGAAATGATGTCATAAAATGTTTAAAACTTGAGAGTGGCGAGTGGTTTCACTGCAAAGTTTTGAACATTTTATGGCGTCATTTCTATGGTCTGTAAGAGTGCAGACCATATGGAAAATTGTGGTCAATTTGTTTTTTACAATAACATTATTTTATTTTTAGTTTCCTGCGAAGTTTCTTGGAAAATCATGCATGACATGTTATGTAATTTCTATCGTCCATACTCTCACAGAATATAGCTCTGGACCATCAGTGTGCGAGGATTCACTCAGTTATTGTAAAATAGAAAAATGTGAGTCATTCAATTGGATGAATGATGTGCTATTACCGAAATTGTGCAACCGTGGTTCGTAGACTGTTTGTAGACTATTGAGGGACAACATACCTTCCAGAAATATTTTTTAAGGTTAAAGCTCTTTTCTGCAGCTGTCTGTAGCTCCTGGATAAGTACAAATGTCTTTTCCATGATGTGAGAGTGTAGAATTTCAGTTTTCAGTTGATTGAACAGGAGAAGCAACTGAGAACTACAAGAAAAAAAAAAACAACAGGAAAAAAACAGCAGCTTGGAAAAATAGTCTGATTAGAATAATAATAGACAACAGTTGTTAAGTGAGGTTTTTGTGACGAAAAATCAAGGGTGAGGTAACTGTTATTAGCCGTGGCTGAATTTAATAACACTAAACAAAATCTACTAACCCTTAAACCAAATCTAATAATATTGTTTTATTAAACATTACTTTGAAGAAAATCTTAACAAACACACTGTCACACGAAACACAGTTTAACATTGCTCTACATATAAGTCTCTTATCTACTAAGAGATAACTATTAACTAATCTGTAGGCTGTGGTTATTTCCAAAATTAACTGTGGGCTCTGAAAGCAAAATGAAAAGTTTCACACCTGTTTAGTTTCCATTCCATCATCTGTTCTGTATCTGTTGTATACCTGTCCTATACCCAAATCCCATACCCATCCCTAACCATTTTGCACCCATTTGTTTGGAGACAGAATGCATTCTGTACCCTTCCTGTTTTGTACCTATTTCCTTGGAGGTACGTAGAACACATTCTACAGATGGCTTGCCGACAGAAAAGGACCTTTGGAACCCATTAGAAAGAGTGCGTTCCCCTGACATTGCAAGTTGGCAGCCAATCCAAGGGGAGGGTCCGGGGGTCCGGACCCCCTCCCCAATCAGACCTGACGCTTGTTTGAGACTGAAATTCTTACATCAACACGGTTGAACATCACTTTTTAACTGGCTGATTTTTGAAACACCTGTTGCAGTTTGCCACTAAACTAAATTCCAGGGTTATTAGAAAATGTAATTGTTTTTGGGTACCATCCTATGATCTGTTCGCCTCTGCTTGCAAAGCAGTATTTCCCATGCCAATGCAGGCGACCAGTGTTCACAGATTGAGAAACATGTGGTTGTCTCTGTGAGAAGTAATTTGCCACAAAAAAGTTTAACAGTCCTTTCTGAACCAAAACTTGGAGCCCCCCCCGCCCTCCTAATCAAAATTTCATGGATCCACCCCTGTAAGTCATTGCTATATAAGGTTATTGTTACTGAGCCACAAAACACTAATAATGTTTATTATTATATTGATGTAAATCAATGTGAGACCTACTTGTCCACTTTGTTAGAAGGCACTGTGGGTGAGGTAGCTGGTGATGATCTTTGACGGTCAAAATACAGAGTAGATTTCTGTAGAGAAAAGAGAATTGATATTTTTTTTATGTGGTACTCAAGAAATGTGATGTACAAAAAAAATGGGAAAATTTATAAATCGCTTGACAAAAAGAAATAAATTATACTGAGAAGCTCTTATTCAAGGCAAATATCTACTCACTTGCTCATTTTCGAAACAAGTTACAAAAATGCTAGTTTTGAATATTGGAAGACCATAGTACATACTGAAAATTCACTGCAATATACTAAAAATAAAATACATTTTGAAGTATGCAAGGCTAAATTAATCACTGTCTCACAGAATATATGGGCTAATTAACATATTTTCCACCTTGCAATTTGCATTGCGGATATTTCTTAAGGAAATGTACTAATAAGGACTGTTGTCTTAAAATCACTACCATAAGTCCTCTATTAAGCCCACGAGGGGCTTATTTATTTAAAGCCCATTTGAGGAGGGATTAATAGACATGGGGGGCTTATTTGAGAGGGATGACAATAGTATCAGTTCTACATAAAGAACTAGAATACAGAGAGGAAAAGTTCAAGTAAAGACTTTTTAGGTCATGCAGCCGAGGATCAGAATCAACTCCAAACTTCCACTTGGTAAATAACCCATCCTGGATTATTCCACACAAAGTTTTACAGTCATGATTAATTAATACAGTCTGTCATTTATTAGTGAAGAATTATTAAGGGAGGGGAGGGGAGGGGAGAGGGGCTTATTAATACGTGTATTATTAGAGGGAGGGGGCTTATTTGAGAGCGGGGGCTTAATAGAGGATGTATGGTATAAAAAATTGATTTCCTAGGAAGGGGGACATGTATGGGATTCACTCCCTTCCCTCCCTTGTTCTTTCTTGTGTAGTTCTAATGGGCCGTTCAGGGGCCACGCTCTGGGCTCAATTTGTGCCCATAAACTGTATCTTCCTGAATTACAGACAAAATGGAAAACCTTACCAAAATGCAGTTATTCCATGTACTTCTTAGGTGAATAAACATGGGTGAATTTTCCGTTAGAATGTATAAATGAAGTTCTGTCACTTCAACATTTTCAGTAGTATGTGCATTGCTATCATCATCAGAGTTGTCTAGCTCTTCCGTTGATTCATTACTATAACTTCGAAACCGGCTTGAGCTGTCATATGGAGACGGTGCTCGCGGTGATTGTGGACGATAGAGACTAGAGAAATCTGCAGAGTGCTGTCTTTGAAAACTGTTAAATGAAACTTCAAGTTCAGTGCTACTTGAGCTTGAGTCTAAATCGTACAAGTCCTTGTCACTTTGCTTTCTCCTCTGTCGCGGTGTTGAAGGTCTTTTTCTATGTGCCTGATCCACACTTCCTGCTCTGTATCTATGATTTGAATTGGACTGAGTGACTAGAGATTCATGACCAGGTGGTGGAGGAGGAAGAGGGCGTCGGCTATTTGGTGACCCAATGCTTGCCTTCATGTTACCCACTGATCCAGAATACCCTTTCACATTACCAGCAAGTCCTATGTTTCTCAGATCCGAATCTGAAGCACTCAAGTGAAATCTACTTTGAACGGTAAGTGAATGCTTTGTGCATGGTTGGCTTTCAACTCTGACCATAGATTCTTTTGTTTGAAAAACAGGAGATTTACCATTATCATGTTCAAAGCTTTTAACTCTTAAAACTGGAGAAGTACTGAGGATGGATGCTTGGAGAGCTAGCCTGGATGACAAGCTGTTCTCATTGAAAGGAACACTCACTGACTGGATTGACGATGGAGATGACAATGACGGCTTGCAAATCTTTTTATACTCTACCAAGATATGCTGGTTCTTTGTTTTCAAGTCTCCCCCGAGAAACTCAGCAACATCATGAATCTGACAGGCAAAATTCCAAAAAATAAAATGCTTTATTTTTTACTACAGGCGACTCTCTCTTAACAGACATCTCTAAAAGACAGGCAGCTCGGTAAAACAGACACCTAGAGATGGTCCCTGCCTTTCTTTACTTTCCTTAATTAACTCTTTCTTAATTATCCCAGATGGACACCTAGTGCCCATCCCAAAAGTGTCCCTCTTAGAGAGAAGTGTTAAGGGAAGTTCTAGGTTTGAATTTAAGGGCGCTTTCCATTTGTCAGAACTGACCAGCCAAACTATTCCCAACGCAATGAGAATTTCCATTTTACTCAAATTTCTCCAGCCATATCAGTCAAATCCTAAGTAGTATGCACCAAGGAAATGGTTATTCGGCAAAAACTCTCGGAAAAAGCGTATTTCATTATCAAACCGACTGGTCGGGCAATGGTCCGGCCAGCCAGTTCTGACAAATGGAAAGCGCCCTAAGTGTTTTCTGCATTGCAACAGGAAGTACAAGTAATCTAAAAGCAGAAAACATTTCCTGTCTGGTGGAATTGAATCTGGCAATCCACAACGGAAAACCTGCTGGGGATAAACATGCACCTCGCAAGGTCTCATTGAAAGCACCATATATCTCAAGAAACTAACTGAATTGGGTGATTCAGCCAACATGGACTTCAAAAAAATAAATTAATTAATAAAAAATACGAATCACATACATGAAAATGCTAGCACAGTAAAACATTCAGGAGGTGAACCACAATTTCTTCTCATTTAACAACGTGAATTTGGAAAACAGAGTTACTTGAATAAAATAACCAACAGTTTTTGTAAGAAAAGTTAGGCGCTAAGCAGTCAAAAATGTTCCTGGACACTCAGGGTTTAACAAACTTCAAAGGCAATTAATATTGTTAAACATTTGCTCAAATTAGTACCTTTCAAATCACTTTATTCTCAAGAGGACGAATCTGTAAAACATTTGGTTTACATATTTTAAGCTATATTTATGTTGAATAGTATGCACTCCCTTGGGACCATATAAACAAAACACAAAGTATTTTACATGTTAAAACGGAAGACACTATTGCATTGACTTTCATTTTAATTCGAGATCGATTTCAAACGTATTAAAAACAGCAAATTAAAATCGCTGACGGAAATGGGTAAAAACACATATCCTTGAAATCTAACGTTACTTGTGAGATTACACTTTTTTATAATCGATAGCTACAAGTTAAAACTTCCATTCAAAATTGTCAGATCCAACGCCTATTGCCAATTTTCATGTAAATTGCGCTGTTGATTTTGCGTAAAAGCTTGTTTGTTTTCGTAGAACGACAACGTAACTGGGCAAATTCTGAGTAACTAGACGATCTGAATAGAAAATATCTCAGAAACTTCGATGTAGAGATGTTTCATCTGTATGTAAACACAGTTGACAAATCGCCGCTGATAGAGTCAGATTCCTACGTAAACAACAACAAGAAAGATCTTGACCAACTTACCAACTCGACAGAAGTAACGCAAGCTAGATCCAATTTGATCTTTATATCTTTCAATGACCTTGGTGGATTTTCTGTAATGTAAAGCATTTCATCGCCAAGCACGGCGAACTGAAACGTTTTGTTAAAGCCATCTGTAACAATCACACAAGGCTCGATTAGTCGAACTCCTTCGTAACGATCTTGCGGAAGTGTTCGCTTTAAAAAGCTGTAAACCTTCTGGTGCTTTTGAACTCCGTCTTCAAGACTTGTCCC
>NC_133213.1:10635537-10703037 GCF_958299795.1 Porites lutea | reverse complement strand
GCGACGGTGTGTTTGTAGTCATTTTCTTCAAAACAATGTATAATAAAACAATTATTGGATGAGGTTTTTGTGATATCCTAAATAATCAAGGTCTAGGTAAGTGTTATCAGGCTCGGCCTTCGGTTCGCCTGATAACAGTTACCTCTACCTTGATTATTCCGGAAATCACAAAAACCCCATCCAATAATTATTTATAATTACCGTATATTTTGCCCATGTTTTCTCAGGATCATAAGGCTCCCACCGGCTAGCGGGGAAAATATGTTTATTCCTCTCGTACCAAGAACGCAGAACCACCTTCCCCGCATGTGACTGCAAGAAGAACAGCGAACAGATTAGCGATAACACAAATTTTCCATGAGAAAGATGTTTTTGTCAGTCAGTGACACAGGCGACTCGGAAGAAAAATTCCAAGTACTCCCAACAGAAATCGAACCTGTGAGCTTCTGGTTACTAGTCTACCACTACCACTGAGCGTCAGGGGGGCAGGAGGGTTACAGTTCGTTTCGATAAAAAGCCATTTCGATACAAGTTTAATCAGTCGAGTTGTAAATAGTTCCACGTACTTGACTTAAAGAACAAAGAACATTCAGCCAAAATGTTTTTCTTGTTCACGCGCAAATTATTGTACTAAGTGAAAGACATTTTTGCGCAATTTCACTGCTTGAGTTCGTCTTGATACGACTTGTATCGAAACGACCTGTTTCCTTTAGGAGACTCGTGGGAGTAATTTCATTTCACAGAAAGATGAGTTCATAGAGGACTTGACGGCTCATTTTCATTTACACACCGCATAAACAGTCAAGAATTATGACAGATGATAGAGAAGTTATGTGTAAGAGTCTGGCCTCTGCGGTATTTGACACGTGAGATACTGAAACAACGTTATTGAAAGGCTTGTGCTTAGTATGAAGACGCCAAGTTGGTGTGGTATCAGGTCGATCCGCCCAAAAGTCGATTCGCCCGAAGCCTTTTCGCCCGTAATGACGTCGATTCGCCCGATGTTAGTATTTGGTATAATAAGACTTGGATTGCAAGAAAAGAGCAAGCAATAGGCACGGAACTAAGGCCCTGTTTCTATGGAAAAAAGTTGTCCCGGGAAAGAGGGTCACCTTTGGCGCACCTTTATATCAGAATAAAGATGAGCCCTTTGCCCGAGTCAGTAGCGAGAAAGCATGGCCCGTCTACTAGGGCGCTTCGGCTGGGTGAGTCATTCTCCTAACCGAGACAACTTTTTGTTTCTCTTGTAAACTGTTCGTCAAGTTTTGTAAGGAAATGTAGGAAAAGTTGGCTCGCCCGGGACAGGTTTTCTCCATAAACACGGAGGCTACAGCCAGCATACGGGTAAATAGACCATTTTCGATATATTAAAATTCATACTTGGCTCCAAACAAAAGAAATGTATCATTCATTTTTGAGCCTCAAGATGATTTCTTTTGATTTTGATGATTTCTTTCAAGCCTCACAGCCAAGTACAGTGAAACCCCGCCTTACGGCCACCTCGGTACTACGGTCACCTCGTTATTACGGCCACTTTTTTTGGCCGCCTGGCAAAAACCGCCACAAATTTTCTTCTCAAAAAAAAAAAAAAGATCCTCGTTAATACGGTTACCTCGTTAAAACGCGACAATTTTTTTTCGCCCATTGGTGACCGTATTAACGGGGTTCCACTGTATGAATTTTAATATATCGGCATTGGTCTATCGCGACGAAAGAAAACGACGCACTGTGCTTCAGATGTTTACGCTTACAGAAGAACATGGCGAGGATTGCCATTTTTACGAAAGCAACCGGCTACTATTTCCGGAAAGGTGACTATTGGAGCTTTGACTAGTTCAACTGACCAAAGTAAATAATCATTGTGCTTTGGGGTGTAACAGCAGTTTTACCGACCTCATCTTTTTCCACGGAAGCATCACTTATCATTCTGACATCCTCATGAACATCGAAACTGAAGAGCGGCCCACTTTTGCCACGAGCCTTGTTGATAATGAAGTCATAGAAAGTGTAATGCTGCAAGATCAGAAAAAAACGCGAACGAAAATTAGCATGACTTTGTTCTGTTTTTACCAATTTAATCGTTATAATTGAGCGACTAAATATGTAACAATCATCGAATTAGGATTGTACAAAATAGAATGAAGACATTAATTGTACTCACTTTCTGCCTTCTCACTGGCTAAGATCCCACAGTTAATTTCGGAAAACGGCGCAACCTACAAATTAATTAGTTATCTACTCGCAGATTAGTGTCTTATCTGTAGGTTGCGCGCGCAATGCATCATTTCCAAGGGCAATGATGCGATGTTGTGTGTATCCTTATTTTCTTTAAAACAATGTATAATAAAATTCAAATTATTCAGTTTTTGTGATATCCGAAATAATCAACGTCTCGGTGAGTGTTATCAGCCTCGACCTTGATTTCTTCGGGTATCGCACCCAAAAATTTAATAAAACTGTTTTTTTTAGGTACATCTAGTTCAGTTTTTCATTTTTTTAAAAGGCTAATTACTCACTTGGGGAATTATGAGATCCTCTTTTACATACATCAAGTTTTCTGTAGTGATAGCTCTACACGAGGAAAAAAAAAAGCGAAAAAATTTGTAATCTTTATAATTGCAAATGATAGCTTAAGTTGGCAAAAGTGCTTACCTGAATTCAGTGAAGTCTTTCCTAAGTTGCTCGATGCATTTTTGAAGGAACTGTGAAATTGTATTGCCTTTTTTCATCTGACGATAAGAAATAGCAGAAATATTATCTAACATCTTCATTTCATGATGTTCACAACATTCGCTTAAGAAATGAAAATCAGTTATTTTGTACATTCAACCGTTTGGCTCCGAGTCTTGTTTTATTCTAAATTTTGAAACTGTGAATGAAATCCTATAGTATGACCATTTAAATGAAACCTCTTTAGCAGTACTTTTGCACGGAAGAAGAGAACGGCAAAATGTTTGTGTGTAACAAACGTGACTTGATGATTGTGTGTTTGTTTAACATTACTGTGTTTTGGTCTTTTACAAACAGATCAGTTTAAGTTTGGTAGAAAATTTTTCCAAACAAAATTAAACTTTCACGGTTGTCACACAGGGTTTACCCTCTCCTCTGCTCCCGGGGGAGGGGGGACTCTCTTATATAAGCTATATAGGTATGTGCCGCGCCATCGGGTAGGGTCTTTGCGCCGTTTTGGTCTGACAACAGGTATACACTTTGCCCATTTTGGTCTGGAATCGGGTATGGCTTTCGAGGGAACTGCGGGAGTGTATGAACGTATTTATCGTTTCAATTCCAAATGAGTAAGAAAGAAAGAGAAATATGCGAATTTGAAACGAATTTGAATATTTTTTTTGTTTGCACTCTAATCTAACATAATTTCTGCCTAAAGGCCAGGTCTGAAAACGGGTATGGATTTTAGAGGTCTGGTCTGAAAACGGGTGTGCGAATTACATTTTTTGGTCTGAAACAGGGTCAGGATTTGGAGAATCGGGCGGCACACCCCCACCAAGAATTCCCAGGGGTACCACCCTCCCCCGGCCCTCTGCTGTCCTATTGCATAAGTTCACTATTTCCTAGCTTGTTCCAGGCTCTCAGATAGTGGAGAAGACGCGAAAGTAAAAGGCACGCGAAAAGTTAGACTAGGAGTAGTCCCCCATTTTCCCTCAGGGATAATAGAGCGAGCGGAACGCGAGCGCGCGTGAAAATCACCCCACGCGAGAAAAGGCGACACGCGGAGGGGATTTTTCTCTCTCCCCGCCGCGTGTCGCCTTTTCTCACGTGGGGCAATTTTCACGCGCGGCGCTTGCGTTTCGCTCGCTCTACTATCCCTGAGGAAAAATAGGGGACTACTCGTAGTCTAGCGAAAAGTTGGCGCCTCCTCTCCCCAGTTTCCTCCCGTTTCATTTTCGTCTTCGCACTTTCTCAACGGACCCGACAATCTCTAAGCCTGGAACAGGCTAACTATTCCCCAAATGGAGAACTTGCACGCAGACTACATGATTTGCTCTTGATAGTGCTCTAGGTTCTATTGAGTAACAAAATAAAAACGAAACTACTTCAAAATAATTCAGAGTTGTTAATCAGTGATGTCTTTTTTACCTTTAGTGTTCTTCTGTGTCCTGATCCATCCCAATAACTGTATGTAATTTCAACATCTTCACCTACAAAAACGCAACAAATTATATGTACCTGATTAACTGAAATAATTAACGTTGACTACGACCAGAGTAACAATACTTAAAAAATTTGGTACTAGAATTTTCTGCCAGGTCGGACAGTTTTGATGATATCTGGGTGACGTAACTATATAACAGTGCTTACTTTTAATTTTCTCCTGCTTCTCAACCCATTCTTGTCGTATATGTTCTCGCTCTTTTCTTTCCATCTCCTGTCTCAAAAAGAACCATAAAATCCATAAACTATGTTGAAATATAACCATACCAAACGGCCTCTTCTCCATATGCCACTGGATACCCATTTCCCTGTAAGGAAGAAGGCACAGACATAGGCACAGGAAGACCACTTCTGTGTCAGCAAAATTACACAGTTGTGAGCCACAGAATACAGAATACCCACCACTGGTAGGTAGAGTTTAACAAGTGCACAGGAGGACTATCTCAATGCAAAGCAGAGTACAGGATGGCCAAGGCAGAATTACACATGTGTACAGGATTAATACCCCTATGTAAGACAGAGTTGTAGATGGGCACAGGACAGCCACTTCAAGGTAACTAGAGTTACATTTGTAGTGAGGCTGCAAGGTTATGTTTGTCAAAGCCATTACGCACCACTTATCATTTTAGATTCCTTTTGATAAAATTACAAGGGCACACATCTTTTATATAAATTTACAATCTCAAAAGTAAATATATCATCTGGCTGCTTATGTTTCCCGTGCTTGACCTAGAGACTATCTTTTTTATGTGTGCGCTTTTCAGAACTTAAAAGAAAACATAACCTTTTAAAGTATTTCACACTCTCACTTGTCATCATTACCTCTCTGTCTCTATCAGGCAAAAATGATGTATCTACATCTGGATTTTTTCCTGGCTTCTTCTTCTTTAAAGGGACAACTGCCAGAAAAAGAAAAAAATTAATGTTAACATCACCATTACCATTACCACCATTACATAAGGAAGGAAGCATTTTGAAATACATTGTTAAAGACAGGGTGATGGTAATTTATTGTGAAATCACCTTGGGCTGTTAACCCTTTTAAGTCCCAAGAGTGAGTAATGTCAATTTTCTCCTAATAATATCCATATGTATCATAATGAAGGCAAAAAGTTCATGAGAATTACTAAAATGATCAGCTGGGGAAAAATGTTTTGATCTTTAGTCCAATTTGTGCAACTAATTCTTGAGGGAAATGTATAGAGATCAATCTGGAGTTCTAATCTGTATGCGAATATAAGCAACAACTCTGTTAGCACTTGACTAAAAGCATTAACTTCTTGATTAAATTTAGGGGTAATACGTACAAAAGAACTAACATATGGTTCATTAACTTTGATGTGATAAGTAATGTATAAGAGAACTATCCATTTTGTTGTTACCAGGTACAACACTACCCAACACGACTTGCTACGGGGCAGATTGAGGTTTAAAGTAACTTTTTAAGCCAAGACAGAGAAGTCAAAAGAATTGAGAATATGATGACATCAGATATATAATTTATTTGATACCATTAACTTTTTCCACTTCTTCTATACTACTATGAAACATATAGTGCCAAAAATTGACAATTTAAATTTCAATGTTCAGGATTAAAGGGTAACTTTTAAGAGAGAAAGATTACCAGGTTCAGAATCCTCATCGACCTCCTCATCGTCAAGGTTAAATGATAATGCAGATGAAGTCTTTGCTTTGATTTTCTTCTGCTTCTTTTTCTTACTTTCCCTTTATAAAATACACAAAAACGAAATAAGGCACAGATGAACAACCCTTATCATCTAGACCTAAATGATTAACACCAAATAATTTTTTAAAAAAGCTAGATTTCTTTCTCTTTTCTGACTAATGGAAACTACTTTGTGCAAGTTTAGGTGAACACAGGACACAACTCAATGGAGAGACTGTAATACTTCAGGCAAATTTGCCAGAGTTTACAAAGACTCATTGACTCTGTAATCTCTCCTCTCTGTATTCAAAGAATAACTTTGAGGAACATAGGGAATTCTTTTTTCATGGGAAAAGAAGGCTTAGGTAAAACAAAAAAGCCTATATTATAAACAAAAATTCTGGTATTCCATTATAATGCACATCTCAAAATGTTGCTCCAGATTAGCAACTCAGAGTTTAATTCAAAATTCACTCATCCTCGAGCCCTTGCTCACAAAGTGCACAATCCAAATATAAAAGAAGGATCCATTGCTTGAAGAGCAGACCAAGACAACACAGTTAGTATGTTAATTTTTCATATCTCGGAGCAAGTCTTAGGACACTTTCCATTTGTTAGAACTGGCCGGTTGGACCATTGCCGGACCAGTCAGCTTGCAAATGAAATCGGCTTTTTTCAAAGGGTTTTTGCAGAAAAACCATCTCCTTGGTGTATACTATTTACCATTTGACTGATCTGGCTGGATAGTTTTGATTTAAAGTGAAATTCTCAATATGACAGGGACGGTCTGGCCGGTCAGTTCTGACAATGGAAAGCATCCTTAGTTTTTAGAGTGAAAAAAGGCACAATCATGCCATGGAGAAGACCAGAGGCCCACTAACTATATAAATCAGTCTTACGAGTTGTGCTAACTATGACATATGATAACATGAAACAAAAGGAAATTGATTTCATACCCCTCTAGTTCTTCACTTTTCAGCTTTGCAGCTAACTGCTTTTCATGTTCCCTGACTAAGTCTTCTCGCTTGGCTTTCATTTCATCCAGGGTAACAAGACCTAATAATAACAACAATAAATCAAGTTGCTAAGCCTGCAAAGTTCGAAGCTTGTCCAATTGCATCACGTCCCACAAAGGTGCCTCAAGTTTGGCACACTTCAACCTGGACAAAAAAATTTGTCCGGACTCCTTGTCAAATTTATCAAGTGAGCTCTCTCTCCGTGAGATGGCCATCTTAGAGAGCTGTCTGTCTCACATAACTGTCTACTAAATGAGTGGTGACTTTATTTAAACTCTAAGGGCCCATTTTTGTATCTTTGAGGTTGTTGATAGGGAAAAGTTTTCAAGCTGAAACGTATAAACATGACTGCACATATATGTGACGAAATTTTAAAAGAGGAACAAAAAGGACACCCTCGTGCTTGAAAAAATCGAACACCTGTCATCAAGGTGCAAAAAATGTCTGCTAGCAAATATTTTTGTACCCAGGGAAATCAATCCAATGGCTATGTTCAAAAATTGTTCTGTGAAAAACTTAAGCACCAGCTTATTCCTGTGAAGGAGTATTTCTCAGCTGGAGTTTCATTTTAATATCATTATTGGCCACAAAATCAAGAAAACAAAACTTAAGCTAACTACAGAATCAGATACATTTCATTCATAAGTACCAAACAATCCCATGGGATGTCAAACCTAATCTTCAGCAAATAAGAACAAAAGTGTGTAAAACATATTGTGTCTGGACCAATCAGAAATACTTCCAGACTCTGGCTTTTTTTAACATGTTATCTGATAAATATATATGTTTTCTACCATCCTTCCCTTAAAAAAAACATAATACAGACATTGGGAGGGCATGATTGCAGGCTACCTAACACTTAACAAGCAACAATGGCATAGTTTTCAGACTACTAGATACCCAGTAGTCAGAATTTCCATTAGTCTCGCATGGAAAACTTTTATTGGAATCTACTGAGAGTTTTCAATAAGAGTACTGTCATGCTCAGGTAATGCCAAGGAAGGTATTTGTGGAAAAATGGTAAGAATTTCTGACTGCCAGTCATCTTGAGTCCTTGATTCGACTGAGTCCTTGATTAGAGATTTTAAAGAATTTGCTCAAGCTCAGAGAATCTGTCCACTACAATAATAATTCTTTATCCAGAAGTGCTTGGCATTTTTGAACAAACATCAGATGCTTTGGAAAGGATTTTATAACAATTTTTGTGGATATTCCTTGAGAGCTGACTCAGGGTGTCAAAACATGTTTAGAAAACACTGAGATTTCACTATATGCCCAAGCTACTTCAAACTCAAGGCAACGTTTGAAATCGCTTGAGATTTCTAAACAAATAACTTATGTTCTTTGAAGAATAAAATGAGATATTTTGTTAAAATTGGACGTGAGTTTCAGATTGCCAGCTATCTAGTAAGGTAAGATTTCCATAAAGCCCCGCACATTTATTATGCAAACATGTTCTGACTTTATTCACACCAACTGTTATGTGAAATAGTAAGAGATTGCTGCATGCATAGAGCATATGTGGGGCTGTGAGGAAATCTTTCACATAGTTATAGTAAACTTTAATTATCATTCATAAAAACAAAAACAAAAATCAAGCAAAGGCAAATTTTAACTGATGGTAGAATTATTAAACCAAAATATTTACGCACAGCTGTTAACGGAAGATAGGCTTACCAATAGTGCTTGATTTAAGCTGTTGTTCAACCACATCATAGTGCGACGAAAACTTGTTGCTGATGTCGGCAATTTTGTGTTTCTAAAAGAAATTAAATTCCAAAAGACGTTATTTTTGTAGGTTGATTGCGAAACTAGCACTAAAATAAGGGGAACTTTTAGAATGAGACACAACATTCAGTTATTCAAAAGAAACTAGTACAATGTAAGAAAAATACATCAAATTGTAGCTTGGAACGAACAATTCACGAAAGTTTCTGTGAATGTCAAAGTTGATGAAACAATCTCAAAATTAATCTCACAGAATCTTACCTCGGATATCTTGTTTTTGGCAGCTTCAATATCAGCCTTCATTTTCTCTCTCTTTTTCATTAGGGCCATAGCCCTGGCTCCTTCTTTTGCGGCTCCCTTGTATTCCGCCATTTTGTCTCCTTCTTGCTTTTTTAGCGCTCGCACTGCCTCTTGGAACTAGTGCCAGTTTTTTCAGAGTGAGAATCGCAAATTACTAATCGGCTCCTGCGGTGCTTACCATTTGACAGAAAATGTCGGAAATTCCGGATGGAAGGTAAATGGTAAGGTCACTTTTCGGAAATTCCAACGGAAAATTGAGGAGTACGTTTTGAGGTAGTCCCTTCATTCCGGTTGGTACGAACCAAACGGAATGTTGCTTACCATTAACCAATTTCTTGTTCCTTCTCGGTTCCAGACTCACGCTACACAAATTTGCCCTTTTTTTGAATTCAAACCCTAACGGATGTGGCATTTCTACGGTAAACTGGTAAATCGCTTACCATTATGCTTTCGACACCCCAACCGGATTTTTCTGTCAAATGGTAAGCACCCCTGGTGTTCTTCTGGTGTGACAAAAGTGACCGCGTTATTACTTGCGTCTTTTGTTGCGATGATCACTTACTGTGTTCTGGTCCAGTTTTACACACGGATCTATTTAGAGGAAGGTGAAATGTGGCGGGAAATTTATTCAAACATCGTTATTGTTAAGCTTCTCGCTTGTGCCGTCGTCTGCGTAAGTTTGCCAGGGGTACCCCCGGGGGGGGGACTTGAGTTAATTTTTGCTGGGTATGTGTCGCTGGCCTCTTATAGCCCCTACCCCATTATAGTCGATTCTGTGGCCAATTATAGACCCCATCTCAGTCACTTTTGGGCAAATGTGTAATTTTCGCGATTCCAATTTAGTCACTTTCTATTTATGTATCTACCCTTATTGAATGAAGAACACATTACTTTTCACCTACATTACAAACATTCTAATAATAATAATAATAATAATAATAATAATCTTTATTTCTTAAGATAAAATCACATATCCTAAGTTACAATATAAACTCAAAAAACTATTTACATATCATATCTAAAAATTATTCTGTTACTAAAAACGTTCTTAAACCTGTCAGTGTAGATTCTAGGGACAGAGACTGACGTATTTCTAAGATTGTACCTCATGTTCTTTTCCTTAGGTAAAAACTGGAAGAACGGACATTCGGGGTCATTCGATCTTTTTTTGTAGAGTGTCTTGTCCGCCTTCTCTAGCAAATCCCTGATATTTACATTCTTGGACATAAACTTTCTTTTCATACACCGGTCTAAAAAATTCTGTATTACAGAAAGGTCCGAATCTGAGGCACCATAAACCGGCAGAGCGTAAGAAAAATTTGGTAAAACTATTGCGTTAAAAAGGTGATCTACTTCCTCCTGGGACATTCCTTCCTTACGTAAAGATCCTAATACGAATAATGACTTGTTCGCCTTAATTACCTTCGCGCGCACGTGACTACTGTATTTACAATTTTGTTGGAAAGTAACACCTAATATGGATAACTCTGCGCACTGCGGTATATTACTAACTGGCGCGATGTCCTGGCTGAAACCTTTCTTACGGAAAATAATCTCCTTGCATTTTGTTGGATTGCATGTCATGCGATTGCGGCTGGACCAGCTAAGAAACTGATCCACCAAGTCAGTGCGACACTGGCCGTTTCCCCAAAAAGGGACGATAATTGTAGAATCATCAGCATATTTAAACAAGGCTGGGCGACCTTCTAGATTGATCTCCAAGTCATTAATAAACACGTTAAAAAGATATGGCCCACTGACACTACCTTGTGTCGTACCCCTATTGACCTCACGCCACTGTCCCTCAAAACCGTTATAAACTACTCGCTGCTGGCGTTTCTCGAGAAAGCTTAAATACCAGTTCACAATAAGGGGATTCAATGGCAACTGCCTAAGCTTAGATGACAGGAGTTCATGATTGACACAGTCAAATGCTTTACTAAAATCCATTGTAAATACTCGGACGGCTTTGCAGTCTTGCTCGTCTAAATCTGGTACGTTTGCTAACCGTGAATATGAAGAACTGTCTTACCCCAAAAATCAGAAAATGTGCGACCCCATTCTAGTAACTCTATTGAAAATGCTACCACACTATAGTCACTCCAGTAGTGAAAATGCGACCCCATCCGGCGGCACATCCCCATAAGCCTCTTATAAGGAAGTATCCCCCCCCCGGGGGGGCACCCAACGACAGTTTCCTCCTAAATACAATCAAAACACTTTTTAGGCTATTCAGATAACCGTATTTATTCTATTAACCGCCCTGAGCGCTTATTAAATTTTTGGACCTTGAGGGTGGGCGCTTAAATTTTCACCATTTTCAGCAAGTGTAGTATGTTTATAATATTTCGCAACAAAACAGTAAATGCCAAAACGCGAAGAGGCAACAAAGCAAGGTTTCTGTAAAATATTCTGAAGAAAACTCCGTTCTTCGGGAAAGTCTCTTATTAGTACTTATTCAATTTCAATTTCAATACCATTGTCACTCAAGTAAGAGGGGTGGAGCTGGGCGCTTATTTGAGTTTGATTGGGAGGGGAGGGGGTGGGGTGTGTGCTTAGTCGAGGCTGGGCGCTTATTAACTTTTACTGCCTTTAGGATGGGCGCTTATTCGAGGTGAGTGCTAATTCGAGGTTGGGCGCTTATTCGAATAAATACGGTACTTTTAGATCTCTGGAAAAGCATTCTAAGGGGCGCTGTAAAATTTGTATCTGTTCGGTCATCCTAGGAGAACTTGAATCTTTTCGAAGTTTCAAGGGCTTGAGGATTATTTTTTCGAAAAGTTTAGGTAATTTGATTGACGCAACGACGGGATTTGACGTCATTATGACAACTGAATACTGTTAATTAGCTGGCAGAACCCAACAGTGAAATCTGCGCCGACGGGAAAAACAGTTTTTATCATTTTTTTTCTCAGAAAAATCAATTTCCCAAAAAACATTCCAAAAAGGGGCTGTCTGTTGACCTCTGTCCTAACTGTATTACAACACGCTGAAATTGTCACATTTTAAATAACTTCGGAAGTGCTCAAAGGTCGTCGGAACATCTTCGTATATTTTCGGCAACGTTCGGAAAACGTCGGAAAATCGTCGGAAGTCTTCGTACGACGCTGGGACGTTTTCGGAAATCCCGGTCTTGACAAAACAGGAATATCGTGCAGCCGTTGTATGTGAGGTAAAGGTTGTTATATCGTGACTTTCACACGGCACCGAAAAAATTCTCGACCGGCTGAAAAATTGGGCCATCGCCAGATACTTCGTTCACACGAAAACGTGCAAGATTTTTGTTCTGTTCACACGTACAGGGCGAACCAGGTTGAATTTAAACTTTGTTAGATTACTAGCTGCCCATGCGTAAAACGCTACTTTAGCAAATCGGAAATGGATTCTCCCAGCTGTCCATACAACCACGCCTTTGCCGTACGACTATTATACGGTTATGGTCAGCCTTGGATATGGTGTTCCGCACCGCGCCAGTCAAACGACCGAACCAGCTAAAATTTTAAAGTCGATTTTGGCGCTCAAATTTTTGAATGGAGCTAGGGCTCTAAATTTACGTACGGTTTAACGCACTATTTTTCAACCAGTGGAAAATTCGTCGTGTGAAATGAATTAATCAAAAGAAGTCTGACCCGATGACATGTGACGAGAGGTCACGTATAAAGTATTTTAACGTTTTGATAATTTTAGTGTATCATTAACACATATTATCAAATTAATCTCGCACAAAGACATATCCACACAAACGCAAGATGGTAAGGAGTGAGTATTGAAAAATTAAAGCTCGATTCAAACTTGCGCGTTTCCATATGTTCACTTCCACATAAATTTTTCTATTAATTGTTTATGCCATTTGTGCAAACATAAAAAGGATTCAATTATACTGATATCCGTAAACTGTTTACTCAGGAGTTACTCGAAATATTTCCTAAACTGCTATTTGCAACTTGACTGATTGTTTCTCGCTGCTCTAATCGTCGACGTAAAATTTTTTCAGGTGAGTGAGTAGCCTCGCAAAAGAATTTGAACGACTGGTTTTGTTCAGTTGAGATTAACAAATAATACTTCGTACAATTTTACAACTTCTGAGCCTTTTTACGATACGATGCGTTGACAGTACAACTTAATTTTGACTATCTATCTTCCACAACTGTTAATAATTGTAGGGTGCTCTTCTCACTTTCCAACCAGCCTCGCAAAGAATTCATATCGTCGTTTTCTCGTGGCTTCGGTGAAGGCCGGTCGGCCCTCGAAGTAAGCATGTCGGCGCAAACGTCGCACGCGAGAAAAAAAAAAGCCTGAAACAGGGAAGGCGCACTTTAACCCTAAAACTCGAATTTAGCTGCCAAACATAAAATTTTCATCGCACACTGGTACAACTTTTATTTATTTTCCATTTTATTTCTGTTTATTTGTATTCCAAATCCTCTTTACGCTTACTTACTATTAAGGGCTTAGTTCGAATTGCGATGGTCTCTTTGTCACTGCTTACTGCAGTAAATGAACATAAATGATCTTAGTTTACAATTTACTAAGCAGATAGCCTGAGTATTGGGGCTTCCGTAGGAACTAAGGGAGAGAAGATTTTAAGGGACGAAAGGTGAGGGGGAAGAGAAATAAGAAGATTCTCTCCTTTCTGTCCGCCTTTTTTGTTTCTTTCTTCTCCTTTCCCTCCAGAAACGCCTTATACAGTAACTTAGGCGTATATCTAGGAAAGTAGGCTTCTTTCACGTTTTTAAAAGAGTAGTTACTTGAAACATTCCATTTTAAATAGATTTGGCTATAATACTCTTAAGGGATTTTCACTGTATTGCCGCACTGCCGCTAATTTTTCGTGGCTACTATTCTATCTCTCGTCATTAGCATACACAGGGTTGTAGATCTGTGCAGCACGCAACCTTCCAAGTCATATTAATTCTAGGATTTTTTTTATTAAGATGTAATGAAAAATAATTCTAATGGTAACGCACATTTGATAATCTGTGCGGAATTCCTTATTTACATCAATTAAAATATAGTTGTTATAAAGAGTATTAAATGATAATATTAATCATTAACAACCGAACATATTTTATTGATAACAATGCTAACTCTCATGTTAAAATCCTATTTACAATTAATTCACTTATTATAATAAGTGAAAAAACGAGCATTATGAGCCTTAGTTTATATTAAATTTCGTTCAACTAAATATCCGTTCGAGCTGCTGAGGCTTAATTACCCATTAATAGATAAACCAAGGACAGAATTGAAGCTCAATAGAGCACCTGAAAAACTAACCTTTTGAAGGCAAAAATCCATGTTTTCTTTCAGAATGGTTGCAAAAGGAATTATTTCTTCTTTCTGCTGTTTTGCTCTCCTTGCATTCATAGCCAAGTCAGTAGACGCAGCTGTAAGTGTACTGTCGTTGTTCCCCCTTTTGTAGATTGTCTGATTTACTTTGAAGGTGCGTTGTCCGTTACTCAAGTCGGAGCCTAATGGCCTGATAGATGGTTAGATCTTTTACTAAAGTGGAACCTCGATACAACGAAGGACCAAGGGACTGGCGAAATGTGTTATCTAAAACGAGGGTTTCGCTCGATATAAGGAACTTCTACATAGAGAAGTCCTCGGTATAACGAATGGTTTTCCCTACCCCAGTAATAGTAAACAGTATATGAAAAAGAACCTCTATATAACGAAACCTTGGATTGTAGCGAACACATTTTGTCAGTCTCTCAGCCCTTCGTTATATCGACAGGTTCCACTGTATCGAGGTTCTTTTTTATATATTTTACTGTTACTGGGGTGAGGAAAATCGTTCGTTATATCGAGGACTTTGATCGTAATGTAGAGGTTCGTCATATCGGGGTTCCACTGACCCTAAATCATTAAGCATATGTGTATTCGGGAAAAATCTATCTTTTCTGGCAGAGTAAAGGGTGGGTCGCTGTTTAAGGTGATTCCTTAGTAAAAGAACCTAACATAGATTGTAAATGAAACTTGGTACACTGATGTAACAAGTCAAGAAGAAGATAAAAAAGTAATAAAAAGTGGGGGTCACCGTGCTCGTTTTGACGTCACAATTCTAACAAACACGGCTATTTAGGACCCTTTGGCAAAATCCGTTCGCAGCCGAAAGCCAGACAAAAAGGAGAGATTTTTTCTATGATGCAAGTGGTATCGCACAGAATTTGACTTAAATGTATTGTTTATCTACTTACGTACCAGAAAAATGCCTTTTAATGCCCTTGTTTTTGCTTTACATCCCAAAGTAGACTTAATTTGGGCCTTTATGGGCTCAATCCGTTCAATTTAGTAAAACTGCCAAAAAAACTGAACGTACATTTATGCCAATTTTTTCCTCATTGAAAGGAAGCACTGCTCTTATTAAAATCATGAAAGAAAAATGGCGGTCATCGTACTCGTTTTTGCGGCAGAGCTGCAGACAGTGCGCACCACATGCATTTCCTCCGATTATTGAGAGAGGACTGGGGCGTGTTTCAAAATGGCGTGTATGTGGAAGGGGGAAGAAGGCAGTGAATAATCCGTTTTTTTCAGAATTTACATGGAGATATCACAGTTAGGACGCAATGCGATAAAAATGGCGCTTAAATGAAAATCAAAGTGGGAAACCACACGTTCGATTCAAAGTCCAGTATCGAGGTTCTACCTAAGAAAGTCGAACTCAGTAACACGCGTATTGCTTACGTTATGCACATTTCCAACACATCATCATCATCTCGGCAAGAAACAACCACAAACGAAAATTCTAATAGCGTTTCTCTTCAGTCAACTTCATTTTAATAATGTTACTTTAATTTGGATGCTCTTTTTACGGCGGCCACCTTAATCCAACTAACATGCAAAAGTTTTCCTTTCTGAGCTTACCGTAGTTTTTAGCTCATACATTACGTAGATAAATAAACGATTGATTGCATGGTTGATAACCAAAGCTTGTGTCCGGTCAAGTAATAGAGGGCGCCCGCCTGATGTGTGGGTCGCATAATTCAGTTTTTACTGTGTCTGCGACTTTCACGTTCCCATAATGCAACTTGGTTTCCCCACTAAATTTTGGATAAGTTTTGTTTTCAGTTTTTCAAGAGACGATTGTTACTCCCAAGAGAAATTGAAAATAGTTCTCTCGGAAAATCTTGAGGGGAAAACAGATTGTATTAAAGGGAACGTGAAAATCACAAATGAAGAAACGACGAACGGATCTCTCGTGTACATTATTTCGTCTCGGGTCGGCGTCAGCGCCCTACCGTACACTGAAGAAGTTAATCTTCAAAAATTCAGGCCTCCTAACACTGAAACATTTCAAACCTTTTTCTTCAGGAATGTGAGGTAGGACCAGGCCAGGTTTATCAATCAGGCGAGGATTTCCTTCTTGGTTGCAGCGCATCCTGTACGTGTGGAGGGCCCTTTTTCTCGTGTGTACCGTTGTGTCCCCTGGAACAGTGTCCTCCTGGCACCGAAACAGTCTACGAGAACAGAGAGGTTGCAGGAACTGACTGCTTTTGCCAAAGTAAGTGATCAATTCCGGCTCTCAAAAAAGTGTTTCAACCCGACTGGATGGCCCTTTTAAACTGCAAGTAGTAGAATGTTTTTAATAGGCTGAGAGAGCAGTATATTATGGCACGAGCACAGGAAGGAGACAGGGAATGAGCTGAGAGATAGATAAGCGTAGAGATGCCTCCTCTCGCGTTTGCCTCTTTGAGTCCTCAAGTGCAATGCTTATCCGTGCGACATACGGTCGAACCTCTCCTTTGGGACACTTCCATTAAGCGTACCCAAAGTTTGGTCCCGGAAAAACGCTCACATAGTCTTTGTATCTATTACCTCTGTTGAAGGGACACCTCTATTCAGGGGATTGGGAAAGGGACTTTTTTTCTGAACCTAAAATAGAATGTTTCGTTCTCAGGGATTAAGGACTGTCTTCAAGCTTCATTGTAGCTGAGGAGCTAAACTGCTAGTAGACAGACATACATCGCATGTCACATGTTTTAATCTTCACAATAAGGACTCTACATGTTGTTATACCTTTATGAAATTTATCTTGAATAAATTCATATGAGTATCAAGTAAATACGTGTGCAGATCTTACTGGCTTCAGTGGTGACGTGAAATTAAATCTCGCGAGCTAAATTAAAGCTCTAGCAGAGTGAGCTGTGAAGCCTTGCGGAGAATGGCGGGGAGACGCTTTGAATTTTCTGGCGCCATCGGCGCTCGCTTCTCGCGGCAAAGCCAAAAGAAAGAGTCATTAAAATCATAGAATGATCCTGCGAGGAAAAATGCTCTAAACCAATCCTAAACTTATTCTGACATTAATCCTATTTCCAGACCGAGGGGTTTTTGAGGTCCCTCTCACTAAAATGTTGAATAACCTTAAAGCCGTTTAACCTTTATTCGACCAAAACGGGTTCACTGAGACCTCAGATTATAATCAACTTTGATTTACAAAAACCTTACATAATTGGAGTATGCATTACAAATTTGTTAAGTCCGCTTATCATGTCAAATACCGTAAACTTATAAGCTTATAAGCCGCCCCACCCCTCAAGTTATAGGCCCATGGCTGCACCCCCCCCCCCCCCCCCCCCACAAAAAAAAAACAAAAATTACGACGGTTTGAAGCTTAAAAGAGTAAGTTAAGAGCTTAAAAGAGCCCTGCTACGTAGCTTAGTCCGGTTACAAGCCCTCCCCCATCCTCCCCGTTTATGAGAATCTCAACGGGGTGGTAGCTTTGGCGGTAGACGGTAATTCTTTCCAATTTGAGGGTTGACGATTAATTTAAGAGCTTTTAACTATTGACGGTTAAATTTTAGGCCATTTGGCGGCTGATGTATACTTTAATAGCTGTTTTTGTACATTTTAACCATTTTATCGATCTTGAGATAAATTTTCATACAAACCCTTATAATTTGGCTTCTAGTAGGCTGTTGTGATTCTGGGCGGCCTGTGTTAGATAAGCCCTCTTAAAATCCGTTACGAAGTCAGTTATAAGCCAAGGGCTTATAAGCGGAATTTTACGGTATGACTCTTAGATTACGTTTGGATATATCAACGGGCCCCAAAGCGAACCCAACAACAAAAGCAACAACTGCAGTTGTAGCAACAAAAACAACAAAAAAAAAAAAGTCAAAAAAATTAAACAGCACCAAAAAAATATACATTTGACCACAGCTGATAATAGTCCCTTGTTACTAACTATTGACTGAATTAGTGGCGCGTGGACTAACTGGACCCCAGCACACGCGCTTCTTTTTTTGGAGTTTTTCAAGCGCGCGAGGGCAAGCGCGAAGCGAGGGAAAAACTCCAGACACGCGCGACGGCGTAAAGTGCGGATCACGCGCAATCCTCCTCCGCGCGTGTCTGGCGCTCCTTGCTCGCTTCGCGCTTGCCTTCGCACCCCTGAAAAACGACAAAAAATATAACGCCAGTTCGGCAGGCTACCCCAGCAGGCAAGAAGATGTTAAGTCACCTGAGCATGTTTGTCTAAGTTTGATGATGATTTTTAAGATGGATATTGGTTTCCTTGAGCTTTTGAAATCTGTGTTTTCACTGTCATGCCATCAAAAATAACAATGCAAACAGTCAATACAGAAATTCCAGAACCTAAGAAATGAAAGAAGATGGATATACAAAAAACCGCGCCAAAAATCAGGTCTGTGTGATGATTCATGTGCCAGATATTCGGAAAAACGTTTTACCCAAATTTAGGGACCGATCGTTTATTACGTCCCAGGGGGGTTTTCAGAAAAGTGTGGTGTATGAAAACTATACCCCGCTAAAATAATTTCTTTTGAAAATTGTACCCCCCCCCCCCCCCTTGGCGATAAGAGTTTTTAAAATGCACCCCCCCCCCCCCACCTTTCCTAGACCAAGTTTAGATGACTCGATTTTCTCTCTTTCTTTGGACATCGACTTCATATTAAAGCTAGATGGGGTTCTGGTAGTCTGGTTAGGTAAAAATAGTTGATAGGGTCCTGGGACAAGCTTGGTTACATAGCATTTCGACTAAACCGACATCACTGGTAACTTCAGCCAAATCTTCCCCTGTCATTGAACGTAACTGGTCCAGGTCATCGTACCCATTCTCAAAAAACTTCCCTGAATACTCCAGCAAGTTAATTTCTTTCAGCCAGGCACGCAAACCACTATGCAAAATATTTTCTCACTTCATTTATTTTTTCGATTTCTTCATCCATATTTATGACCTCTTCACTTTCAAAAGCTGCCATTTTGACCCGCTGAGCAACCAGGCTGCCACGAAGGCGAGGGCGTGATCTCTGATCATAAATACAGTGGGCACAACAATTCTGTGCGGGTAGAATTTTGTAGCCGACAAAGAGTCGTCAGCGCGACGTTTTGGCTTACTAATGAAGGAAAAGTGTTTTTTGTTTTTGTTTCAATTATGATATGTTTTAACAACTACAACATGTAATGTCAATCCTAACAGGGGTCTTTTTTGCATGAGCATGCGCGACCGCTGAACAAGCGATGTGCATGGAGGCTCACCACAGGGTTTGCCTTCATCAAAATGGCGCGTCTCAAAGCTATCATAGCGATTATTTTGCTCGTTAGTCTTGGCGAATGTGCTCGTAATTTAACAAAATGTGTAGTTTGCAAAAAAAACTCCAACATGGTCTTAACAAAAGCGAAGTAGACCGGCTTTAACATACACGAGCTACTATCAAATTTCATCTCCCCACCTGACATGGACAACAGCGCGCGTATATGTAGTGCCTGGAGGATTGCGCTGGCCTCATCAAAATCTAAACAAAGTGCAGAAACGTTTGTTGATGCAAGTAAACACTTTCAATTTCTTTGTTTCGAAATCGGAAAGGAAGAGAAATATCTAAAAAAAAAACATAGCAAATTTCAGCTAGTGGGTTCGAAGTGCGCGAAAGCCGATGTTCAGTTCAGCAGTGAATTAATATATGTTCTACAATTTTCCCAGCACTTTAAAGCTACAAAATTAAGAGCACACGAGACGTAGATTAGTCACCTGGTGAGATGTTGGTGGTAGTCACTCTGTATGTCTCGAACAATAAAAAAAATGAATATCAATGAGACACAGTCAAAACTGCATTCAATAGGACCAAGCTTGTGACCGATTTTGATGAAACAAACGGTTAGGTTTCCCAAGAAGTACAGTAAACATGTAATGCCGACCAAAAGTTAAAGATCATTAGAACATTTAAGTTCTGGCTAAAAGCAAATCCCTGTAAAAGATGCGTTACAATGTTAGTCCACGCAAAAACAAGAAGTTCTACAATTTTCCTATAAACAAACTTTGTATCGCTAAAATACTTAAGGCAAAAACTTTCTATTCCAACTGAAAACGGCGTGGTAGTCACCCGCTGATCGTTATTAATCCACTCCCAAAATATGGCTAAATCAGCTATTAACAAATAATTGACAGAAATCTTCTACGGCATCAAGAAACTGATTTACATCCGATTTATAGACAAACACTAAATAAAGAACATTTTGCTTAGTAGCTACGCATCAGCAATGCATTCTATGCCAAACTTTGCGGTTCTTAAAGGGGAATCAAGACACGAGTCGAGCGCCAAACAACAACAAGCAGCCATGTTCGTGTCAGACATCCTTGAGAAACTTGCTCTTTCACCTTGTTCAGCGCATCAGTCTCCTCTTTAAATCAACAGATCTTTACTTATTTTGTACAACGAAGGTCTTTCCTAAGTTCCTGCTACCATTTCAATCTCAAGCAAGCTTTCAAAGTGAACAATTTGGTTCCTATGAATATGCCCAGCACGGTCACTGTCACTGGTCGCGTGCTCTTTGACAAGTCAGCGGTCGCGCATGCTCATGCAAAAAAGACCCCTGTTGTCAATCCTGTGTCTTAAAATTTTGACCCCCCTCACACTTTGTACATTTTCAGAACTGACCCCCCCCCCCCAAATAAACCCTTTTCAAAAATTGTAACCCCCCCCCAAAAAAAAACCCGCCCCCCTATGATTTGGAAGAATTTTGTGTTTCACGAGGAAATGACGTCAAAAATGCAGCCCGCTACAGGTTAAGGCACCGTTACCAAGAAGACCTGGGGACGAGGTTGAGTTGTTTTGCTTGTGACAAAAAAAATGGGGGACATTTCACTCGTTTCAAGAGTAAGAACTACTGCCGGAACTAGGCGAAATAATAGCTAAAAACATGGCAAAAACAGCAAGAAGACAACTCGGAGGGCGACATCTGCAACTTGGAAAATATTTGCGGAGCTGGACAAACCTAAACGTACACTATCGAAGATGAACTTAACATCGATGCGTAGGCATGTTTTAGCTATGTTTTTAAACTGGGAATTATTTTGAATGAATAATAAAGCAATTAATGCATTCAGCTTTCGTAGGATATGAAGAATTAAGCAGATCTTGGACGCCATTATCCACCTCGGCCGTAGGCCTCGACGGATAACACCCTCCTCGATCTGCTTAATTCTTCATATCCTACTCAGCCTCGTTCATTAATTGCTAATTATTATTCATTCAAAATATTTCGCCGATTCTGATTGGCTAAAAGCACACGTTTAATTCACCATAGCCAGTCACTGATGACCAAATTTGGAAGATTTTTGTGTTTAACGAGGACAGTCCAGGCCACAACCAGATCTGGATATGTAATTTCCTGCAATCTGATTGGCTCAGAGCTCAACCAAAACATAGACTTGACCGCGAAAGGAACTAAGCTCGACAGAAATGTCCAACAGGGAAACTTGGAAGCAAAGAGCTGTCGAGTGCTTTGGGTGGAATGTACCTTGAAGAAAAGTAACAGCAATACGGAGCCGATTAGTCGAGATTATTTTATGCGCCATAGCGTTCGATTTACGAATATCGAGATGTTAATGATCGAGAACGCTTTCTGTAAACACCCGTGGATTTCTGATAATATTTCAAGAGACCAGAAACAACTCGACGACTCCGATCGAATTGGAAGAATAGGGAATTTGAATACCGCGATACATTTTAAGTGGAAAGGTTTTAAGAAGTCCTGTTTGGAGTAATTTCTGCGAGCACAGCTTCGACCTGGAGAAGTCTGTTCTATTCTACTTCAGGCGCAATACCACACGCGCTAAAATCTAATTTCGATCGAAGGATTGATAATGATAATCTTAATGCTAATTATTATTGATGTATATAAATTTCCAGTGTATTGAAACGTCACACATGTTGGAGATATGCGAAGGTCAATGAAATAAAAAAAAATTTGTAGAAATTGCACTCGCGAAGAGTCGCAAGCAGTCATTAACGAACTTCTGTCTTTGCTTATTGCAAATTGCAAAACCCCATTGCGGATGAAAATAATGCAAGTGGACGTATTCGTGTTCTAATAGCTGTTAAATAGTCACTGAGAGGACTTAAACATAATTTGACAATTGTATTTTGAAACACAGCTTTGACAAATGAAATAGATGTGCAGACTTTACTATTGTTTGCGTCAAAATATTTAATAGAATGCTTTTTCACAAGACAAGAAAATATTTATATCTCTCTATATTTTTTAAAAATTTGTTCCTTTAAATTATTGTTATTAAGGGGGTGCATCAGTTGAGACGACTGATGCGGTTCTAAATATCAAAGGAAGGTGTCACATTGGGATACAGGGCTAGTACAGCATGACAGTAGTTTTTTGGCATGAGAGATTTCATAATACCATGTGTCTACTACCTAGGATATAGTAGTTTTACGGTTGATAGGAATACCACTACTGTAATATGGGTTACAGCCGGATACAATTTTTTTTTTAGTCACATTCTCACTTGGCATTGCAGTAGCAACATTCACTTTTATTGCACTAGCAATCATTTCCCTCCCTCCCTCCCTGTAGAGTTTTATTTTGTTCTATTCATGGACAGTGTGATCACTTTTATTATTTGATTGAGGTTGTTTTAATTCATTTTTAGTTTGGTCTTTCTTATTTGTTGGAGCACTTTATTTTTATACTAAATATTACCTTTTAGTTATTTACCATGTATTGTATTTTGTTATGATTAATAAAGGCTGTCTTGTATCCCAAACAATGCCTGGGTTTCTGAGGTTTGTTGATTTAGTGTAAAAACTATGCCATTATAGTAATATCCTGTCACTGTAGGTGGAATACATACACACTGAAAAACTTAGTGGGCACTAAGCCTCTATTATTATTAGATTATGTTTGTCCTGTATCATACAGTCAAACCCCTCTTTACGGACACCAGCTTAATGTGGACTCCCTGTTATTATGGGAAGTTTCCTTGGTCACTGGGGAAAACCCTTAATTTTTCTCTTTATTCAACCCACTTAATACAGACTTACCTGTTAAAGTGGATAATGGACGTTTTTTTCTTCCTCAATGAACAGATTCTCCTATAAAGTCAACCTTGCTTATCCGCACACTTTATAGTCCATTGTGTGCTGTAGTCAACCTCTTTTTTTGTAGGGTAAAAAAAACTTTCACTTAATTGACGTCATGTCCATGTTCCCAGCATCATAGTACACCAAAATGAATGAATTGTGCACAACAATAATAGACCATTTTGACATCAATCGAGTTGGTAAATGTTACATAATTTTTGATCGATTTTCTCGAGACTTCCGTATGTTTTCATGGACACAGTCTGCAGAATAGGAGCTTAGTGATTTTTAAAGATGTTAGGTGTGATCCTGTAGAATTTCGATAAAAAAGTGTATTTTTGACTTTTATAACAGGACCTGCTTGATACTGACACCTCCGTTATATAGACACTTCCTATGGCCACTTCAGTGTCCATATCAATGGGGTTTGACTGTAATTATGAAATATGGAACAGTTTTGTAAGATCGATCATTTGGTGTCCTGTTTAAAGTGTATTTTCAGCCATTCTTCACATTTTCCACCTTGCATGTCATTCCCTAAGGCAAAATAAGGTAACAAATAAGTAATAAATTAAAAAATTATACGAGCAATTGAAAATACAGGCATTTTTTATGTACCTCAATCTGTGTACATTTATTTCATTGAAATGAAAGGGTTATCCAGGGATGACCAATGCCCTTATTATATTGTCAGCATTGACATTTTAATTCAGTAATCGAAAATTATATAAGTGGGAAACTGGTTTGCACTGTTGCATACTGTCTCATGACAGTGATTAATCAACCATCATCATTTCAGTCAAGATTTTTGTATTCAAAGCTATCGTATTGCCTCCTACAATGTGGGCTCGCTTGGGGCTATTCTTGTTGTTTTCACTTTTCTGAACTCGTGACAAGGCAGTCATTTACAAGAGAATACAGCTGATCCACAGCAACTGTTTTCTGCACATCTTTTATACCACTGAAACATAAGGCACCTACTGCATGTGACAATACTTCATTTCATCCTTCCATCCAGCTATCTGGTCGCGATTGTAAAAAAGCAGGTAAACTCTTATAGGTTTGACTGCAGCTAAGAATGTCCTTTTTCACCTTCTCAGTTTCTAACCTAATAGAGTGTGTTAATTGTAGCAATGTTACTCTCTCAACAACTGCTACAGATTGATCAATATTGTCAAGATCAACAAAGACAAAATTAAAATATTCTGTAATTTTACAGAAAAGAGTAAGAGCCAGTTCTTTGTCTAACTTTGGCAGCGTGTCCATGAGTTGGTTGAAAGTTAGGCAACCATCTTTTTCACTCTCTAACTCAGACTCTTTCCCACTCTCGGTATCTGAATCATGCCTTCTTCTCTTCAATTCCTTCTTTGAAGGCCTTCCCTTGAGGTTCTGCAGGCAATAGCAGTTTGAGGAGTGTTCCTTCCACACAAACAGTTTTATTCCTTGCTTTCTCCCTTCAGAGGTTTCGGGGTCCAAGTTGCCCGAATTTAAATGATAAACTACTCTCCTACAAGCCGAACACACTTTCTGTGGATGGATTTCCCTGGAGTCCAGCCCAATATTTACGCCAAAGAAGTTCAAAAGTTTCCTTTGAAATGCTGTTTTGTCGCAGTTCTGGACAGTTTTGACTTTAGAGAAAGTTTTCCCACACTAACGGCATCTTCTTTCCAAAAAACTAAGGTGCTTTTCCATCCGACTGCAAAATAACGTAAAATAAACATGGCGTTACAAAAACCCGCACGTTAACTGCGCAACTGACTTTTGCATCTTTAAAAGCACAGCACTATGTGAAACTGCTTTGCACTACACCAAACAGACCACTATTAACAAGCAAATTTTATGTAGATTTCAAAACATTTTTTTCCAAAGGTCTAGAAAATGACACTGACCTTCTTTTTTTCGATGTTTTGCTCCTTGTCGGGCATTTCTTTGAGCTGAAAAACTCTCTTGTTCGGTCGTTTTACCTCCTAAGAACGCACAAACATTCATCGGACGGCATTTTTTCTTCACACCCCTGATTTCTCATTGTCTAAAGTCACAGCTCTCAAAGTAGTATGGGGAAAGGACACTTCTAGGCGCAGCAAAGAGCCAGGAAGTGACCTTCCCTCGTGTTTCTCGGCGTAGGCGCCATTTTGCAAATGTGGGTGACGTCATCATATATCCAGATCTGGTTGTGGCCCAGATTGGAGGAAATGACGTCAAAATACAGCGTTCTTGCAGGTTAAGGCACCGTTAACCGAGAATACCTGGGGACGAGGTTGAGTTGTTTTGGTTGTGGAAACAAAAATGGCGGACATTTCACTTGTTTCAAGAATAAGAACTAGGCAAGATAATAGCTAAAAACATGGCAAGAACAGCAAGAAGACAACTCGAAGGGCGACTTCTGCTATTTGGAGAATATAAGCGGAGCTGAAAAACCCTAAACGTGCACTATCGAGTCACTATCGAGTATAAACTTAACATCGATAGATCGAGGAGGTAAGCATGTTTTAGCTACGTTTCTAAACTAGGAAGGCCCAAACATTCTTATGAGTTTTTTAACGGTGACATTTCCCGCTACACCGAGACTAGGGAAGTGAATACGAGACAGAATCTATTATAGAAAGAGTTGTACTTCCCTAGAATCTTGAAGACGGAAGGCCGCATGCAGTTGATGACATGTAAACACTTTCCACCACCCCACTTGAGAAATTGAGAATGTCATTGTTATAATAATAATAATAATAATAATAATAATAATAATAATAATAATAATAATAATAACAATTATTTTCATTGTTGTTGTTGTTGTTGCAGTGTCGATGATGATACCTATCCTTCGGTTTACTTGTTCTCCGACCATCCATTTCAAGTTTATTACTAGGGTGTCTAAAAGATAGTAATGCTGCGGCACATTCTGTTGATACTGGCATTAGTTAGGCAGTGGGACTTAAAAGAATTGAAAATGACATTGAATGTCCTATTTACATGTTGGAAAGTACTAGAATAATTATTACTATCAGTCTATATAAAGAACTCGTGGGAACGTTGTTTAAAAAATGATCAAGTGGTTATCAACTCTGGTTTTCCCACAGTAAATTATAGGAAATGATAGAAATTCAGATTGTTTATCTATATATTTAATATAGGGTGTACTATCTTTTCTCTGGAAACATGATACTTTTCTTGCTGTTTATTGCACTTTATTAAGTAATAGTTATTTAGCTATATATTTATAGAAAATAACAACACAAAAAACAGAAAAAGAAAGAAAGAAGGGAAAAAAAAGTTCGCTAGGACTCGAATCCGGCACCATCGGCTCGACGCGACTACATCTCACCACTACACCACAGAAACTGATTACGTAACTTTGGGAAAAGTCTTTAATTTGATTCCTTTTCCGTGAAACTTCCGCCGGCAAGATGATCGCCAGCCGCATTAATCGAGCTATTAACGGCAAAAAAACAATGTAAACGCATATTCCATGACAATGAGGGAATGAAAGAACATAATTATGCTTTTCAAAACGCCGATACACGTCCTCGTCTGCAACGTAGGACACAAAACATATGTTTTGTTATTTCGACTTCCGCTGTTGTTTTGAAGCGAATGGTCAAAATCACATCCATTTTTGGCTCATACAGGTTCTTAGGAATAGCATGGCATGACATTTTCTCACTTTCACATCACCTTCTAGCAAGCTGGAATTTGTATATCCCCCGTGTTGCGGAGTCGAAGAGCAAGTACTCATCTTCTCGTCAGGTCTAACACCTGAACGAGTCAAAGGCTCTTGAATTGAAATCCAATCCCCAAGTTAACCATCGTTCTCATCTGAAAGACTCCTGCGTGTCTTAAATTTGTTAAGACCTCTAACCGTGCTGTAGAAAATTTGCTACAAAGAAAATTCTGAGTCTGGGCAGCGAACGATGCGTCCCCGTGTTTTTATTTGACTTGTTCGTGGCCCAATGCACTCTGGTTAAATGCAATGCATTGTGGTAAAAAGTGATGAATTCGAGAATTCGTCGCCCCTTATATATTTCCCTTAAATCCTGATTATGTTGCTGCTCGCTCCCTACGGTCGCTCCGCAGCAACAAAGTGCGATTGCTTTGTTCTGTCGAGAGAATTCGTCGCCCCTTATATATTTCCCTTAAATCCTGATTATGTTGCTGCTCGCTCCCTACGGTCGCTCCGCAGCAACAAAGTGCGATTGCTTTGTTCTGTCGTCCTTTGTAATAATCGTCGCACTTTGTAATTCCTATCGCACTTTGTGATAAAATTGTCGCACTTTTTAATAACTCTCGCACTTTGTAATAACACTTGTCGCACTTTGTAATAAAATAATTGTAAGCTGTCGCACTTTGTAATAACAGTTGTCGCACTTTGTAATAAACTTGAAATGGATGGTCGGAGGACCAGTAATCCCAATAATTAGTAGTAGTTGACACTGCAGCTTCCCCGCTTTGTATATGGTCGGTCAATAGTATTCTTGGTCGTTGTGTAGCTCTTTGAAATACACGTCTAACGATTCATAATGAAGATTTTCACACATATTCCATACAACAGGTAAGAGTAAAAACAGGAAAAGCAAGGTTCCATGCGTTCCGATCCCCTTGAGTTCGATTTACACAGTTTCAGGATCTTAAAACATTCTCAGTTTCGGGAATATTTTATTCTCAACCATAGGAAAAGATTTAATCAGAAGTTGGAATTTTTTCGCTATTTCTCTTTCACTTTTCACATACAGTTCATTTTATTTGCCGGAAAGTAAGCCTTACAAAATTCCTGAAACGGGTTTGATCAATTCACGCTCGCTCGTTCTAGTCCTTTTTATAACCTGCGAGCAAGGAATAAGTCAGCATAGAATTTGATTGTCGTCGAATTTCTGCAGTCGTCCATGGTTCTGCTAGTGATAAGCTAGCCGTTGATTCACTCGTTTTGCTTGTTTGGGACTGAGTCTTATTCCTCCAAAGAGAGGGAAAGAGTGTCTGGCAAATTGTGATATACACAGTTGTGAGCACGTTATAACTTCATCTGCCCTTAACTAGTGTCTTTTGGTCTATAACTTTTAAAACAGCTGCTCCACCGAGTGTCGATCACTGTAAAACGTAACGCTAAAGGGTATCGAAGTATAATTGTACAATAAATGGCACAAAATCTATATAAGCATGCCTGTTTTACGTCATCCTAATCATCTCTTACTTGCGGGCGGGAACAATCGATTCCTCGCGGCCCCTGTTCAAGCAAATCGAGATTTTTTTTCTGGCGTATACTGATTGTATATTTCAGCTGTAAGTACTTTCCTTAATGTACGCGCGAGTTACTAGAGTGCCTCCTTCCCAGGACAAAAATTCCACTCACCATCGCGATTTCCTTTGCTATTGATTCTCAGTTTTGTTTTTGTGGGCCAAGCTGGGCAAGCGCGTTCAAACATTGTGATTTGCATTGAACTCGCCCCCATTCGAAAGATTGACGGAACAGAAAAACCCAAAATCCCTTCGAAGCGTGCATAACGCGCAGCGCGATAAAACGAATTTGGCAAAATGAACATAAATGATCTGAGTTAACAATTCACTAAGCAGATGGCCTGAGTATTGGGGCTTCCGTAGGATCTAGGGGAGAGAAGATTTTAAGGGACGAAAGGTTAGGGGGAAGAGAAAAAAGAAGTCCAGTGATCAACATTCACCGTACCTGATATGGTTGGACAACGAGAAGGGTCGATAGTTTAAGAATTTGTCGTCATGCATATACAAGTTCGCCTGATTGCAAATATTACTTTCAGATTACACTTGGATATATCAGCGTAGGACTCATTTTCCTGTTGGGGTCCAAATCCACCCTGACAACAAAGACAACAATTGAGTAAATCAAACAGCACCATAAAAGATACATTATTATGACTACAGCTGATATTCATATACACGGGACGAAAAATTGGATTTACGACACTTTTGACACGCGTCAAAAGTTAAATCAAATATGGTATTGGCTTTGACGTCACCTTTGACGCGCGTCAAAGATGTCGCCAAATATATAACCTCTGTGCTTACTCCTTTGACCTCGGTAAAGGTGAAGTCAAATTGGTAACAACTTTGACTTCTCCTTTGACGTGCGTCAAAGATCAAGTCAAATGCATCAATGCTTTGCTATTCCTTTAACCCTTATCAAAGGCGTTGTCAAATATGCTGGTAACTTTGACTTTACCTTTGACGCACGTCAAAGATAAAGTCAAAAGAGTAGTGGCTGTGACCACACCTTTGATACTAGTCAAAAATGAAGTCAAATACGACCGCTACACTTTTACAACACTTTTGAATGGTGTCAAAGGTGAGAGCAAATATGCAATGAATTACTTCTACAAACACTTATGTCGAAACTGATTTTAAGAAAGGAAATTAAAAAGCTGTATTTAAATACTGTTTTAAAGATATTTATACGAAAATACCGAACACAGGCTGGTAATCATTGTAATTGGTGTTTATAATTATTTTTGAAAATGTTCTGGAATATGTACTTTTTCGAGGTGAATTAAGTGAGTTTTGTTTTTGTCTTATCTTGAGTGGATCATTTTCCCCTTGATCGATTAATATACGATGAATAAATGATAGCGACGCAAAACAATGACTCAACAACTGGACGACGGAAGACTGAACCCAAGCAAGTCACCCTGTTTTTGGCGCGAAATTGTCGCGGCTGCAAACTCTCTCCGCCCGCGCAAACAAACAAACTACGCAGATCAGAAGAAAACAAAAGCTGCTTTTTTGTACGAAGCAGTCCAGCTTTTTTTTAAGAAATATTTTCGCCCTTATCTCTGATAGAGTTTAGACTACAAACTTGTTCAAAAGGTACGTGTCATTCTTTTCTATGTGTGCATGCAATAGTTCTTCTTCAAACTTCATAGTTGTTTTACTATGTTAAGCTTACAGAAACCAACTCCGAACAGGCGTGTATATCGTGCTTGGGAGCTTTTCGGATCGTTAAATCTGGTTCAGTAAACTATAAAAATCTTTCTGTATCACAGTAGAGTTTACATTAGATCAAGCCCTTTTTCTTAATAGGGTTAATGCATTTCTGCAAAAGTAATGCCTGGCTTATATTTCACAATGCAATTCAACTCAAAACTTCATGCGAGAACCTACTAACATAAAGATTAACCAACTCTGTTTTTTCTAACAGCTTATATTTATCTGCGAGAACTACTCAGGTAATGAAATAATATAAGACTTACATATATCTTTTTTCATTGACAGTGTACTTCAATAAAAATGTCTGTACCAGACTTTGATGGGCATATTACTGAAGCAAGTACATAAGCTTATTTGAACAGGATTCAGTGCAGTTTATCAAACAAAGAAGTGTGATTATTTGAAGACTTCGGATGTTTTGCGAACGTGAGTATCTCTTTCTATTGATTTCCTGGGTTCTATACGTAATGGGGCTCATACTGCATAATTAATTTTTAAAATATTCCATTGATTTTTTTACCACTACAGTGGGTATGTTTCAACATTTAATAACAATCATTCAAACATACCGAGCTGTCCCTTCATCATTGTTACTGGACAATAACTTTGGGGGTTAAAAAGGTAGAAAAATAGCCGCGTAGCAAGCTTTTCCGCGCGAGTTTTGTGCAAGAGGGCAAAAAAAGAGGGAGGGGCCGGGAGGAGCTAACTCGCGCAATAACTCGATTGAAAACGCTTGTTATGCAGGCTAGGTATAATATAAAGTGTTTCTTTAGTTTAATTTTAAGCTTTGGGCATAGAGGGAAATTTTGATTGAATTTTCCTGGACTTTATTATGTGATAATAAGGCTGGATTCAAACGTCAAATTTCACAGGTGACGAACTTAATGACAATACATGTACACGAAATGTAATGTTTCCATTCAAAAGCATTAGGTTCGCTACACATTTTTAACAGGGTCTTTAAGTTTTGATAAAGGTAAAGAGAAAGGGGGATTTTCTGAAGAAAAGGAGCGATAGTAAAAAGGGAGTGGGGCCAAAAAATTTATTTAAAACACTATGACTGAACTTTTTATCTCAAATTTCTATATTTTTTTACAATTATTTCACAGATAAAAGAAGCAAGGCAAAGTGATAAGTCTCCAGTGGGAAAAAAAAAGCACACGACAGAGCAAGATTGAAGTTAGATACATGGCGTTTGTCTTTCACTTACATCAAGAGTCAAAAGCACTCTAGAATGAAAATCTTCGCAAAGATAACATCAAGACAGATAGGCTCCTGATCAAGAACATTTCTTACTTACCATGATTTTAGCACTGGCTTTCGTGAAAGAGTGTTTTAAACTGTTTTGCCGGTTGCCGTCCGTGACAACAGCGTGAATGTGGAACATTTATAGTGCTTCAAAAATTTGCGGCAGTCATTATGATTGTCCATTGACAAACTGCATTGAGTACTTTAGACAATAAATCGTGAAAATGTTTTAAAAAACCATTTTTATGCGTTTAAAAAAGTTTTAATCGGAATTATTCAGCTTTCTAATCATCTAGTGAGGTTTTAGGACAATAAAGTACAAGATTAAGAACTCAATCTCTTATCTGTCCACCTTTTTTAGCGGTATCCAGTTCGCAATTGAATTTGACTGAAAATCTCAAGTTGGATTCTAGCCTGTATATCAAGCGCTTATGACTAGCGAGGCAATAACGCGGCATTCGCGCGAAACGCGAGGAGAACGAGGAATTCACGCGAAGCGCGAGACGAGCGAGAGGCGCGATGCGAGGGGAGGAAAAAAAACAAACATATTTGGCAACACCTTTGTTAAACCTTTGACTTAAATCTCACACGCATTTGACGACAACTTTGTCACACATTTGACCTGAGGCTCAGACACTTTTGACGACACTTTTCACAAGCCTTTGACCTTAATCACAGACATAACTTTGCCGCGCTTTTGTCACACCTTTGGCCTGAATCTCAGACAAATTTGACGACGCCTTTGATAGGGGTACAAATGCTAATGAAATATACCTTTGACGCGCGTCAAAGGTAGGGTTTAAAGGCGTGACAAAAACGGCCTTTATCGCCTGAAGACGCGCCTTTGACCGCGGGCAAAGGTAAACATTTGTCGCGCGTCAAAGTTGTACAAAGGTGTGCAAAGGTGGCCTTTATCGCGCGTTTGACTTCACCTTTGACGTTCGGTAAATACGTTTTTTCGTCCCGTGATAGTCTCTGGTAACTAAGCGTATACTTAATCAGTGGCAGGGTCTAATTGAGCCCCAGCAGGCACCACGATGGGCACAAAGATGTTACCTAATAAAACTAATTAAGCATGTTCGTCTAAGTCAGTGACTTTTTTCAAGTAAATGATAAATTAACAAGAACTGAAAAAGTTCTTCTCGATGATTTTTAAGATGGATTTTGATCTCCTTGAGTTAATTGAAGGAAACACCAAAGTATCAACTATATACAGCGAAACTAAATAGAAAGCGTCCAAAATAAAAATCAAAGTAAGATTTGACGTATAGATGCTGCAAGAATTCGTTTTTTTTTTTCGAATAAAGAAATTCTTATATGTAAGAACTAATTAAAACCTTTGCGTGACAAGTGCTATGTGTTTGTTAAATGTAGGAATCTTTTAAGGTCTTGGATCATTCATATGAAGTATTTAGTGTTGAGAATAAAACATGATAAATCACCAATTTAGCAATTGAAGCCGTTTACTTAAAAGAGGTAAATACGTAAAACTGTTCCTTTGTCATGATTACATCAGGAGTTACCTTTTGGAAACTTCACAGTCATGCATGTCCCAACCAAGGAATTGTTTACTGTATTGTTTCTCGCGAGTGTTATTAGATTAGAACCCGGCATATATAGAGGAGTTAAGAATTCATCTTTCGGTGACTTGTAGAATAAAATAAGGCTGACTTCATGGTCTGCATACTTTTGTCTCTAAACTTGCCTGTTTGTTCCTCTCTTACAAATATATATTTAGCTTTTAAGCCATTTCCTCTTTTTAAACAATGCAAACTTAAGAAACTCATGTCCTTCCACAAGTTTTATTTTGCTTTAAGTTTTCCTCTATGGAATAATTGCCCTTACCTGTTTTCTTTTTTTTTTAAATTATGATATTTCTAAATAAGAGCTTTGTCGTTAGTTTTTTAGCGGGGCTCCCGCGCGCGCGAAGCGCGCTTGGGACAGAGCCCAATACTCATGGAATATGGTCAACCTCGTTTTGTTTGGTTGTCACGTGATTGACCGAGCGTACGTACTACGTACGTAAGTAGTAGGGCTTCAGCAAATTTAACCCCCTTTCATGCGTTCCCTTTGCGTTCCGTGTGCGTTCCCTTAATTAATAGGCATATGTGCCTAGTCAGTGTCTAGCTAGCTGGGTAAAAATGCGTTCCTCCATGTATAATGAAGTGGACAGGTTTACTAACGAGCGTCACTCTACTACAATAGGAACAATAGGCTTGCCTAGACTTGCCCGGACTCTTTTAACCATGATTGGATAGTAAACAATCTATTATGTGATTAACATAAAAGCGAGCTCTCCCTTTAGCATATTACTCTTGCAATCGTTTTGCTAAGGAAAAAGTCTTATTATCACCAATATTTTTTAAAACATTACTCGAAACATGCAAGTCGAATCGAGCTGTAAACTTGTCTGACTATTACAGAACCGTTTTCTCCTTTCTATCTCGAGGAAAAGAAAAACTATTGAAGTCTTGTCATTTTCACGCGCGGTTAATCAGTTAATTATGCGAGTTCACAAGCCCAAAGTTGAATACAAATTAGCTCTACAGCTAGACCCCAGGGAGCAACCTTGACGTATTATTATAAAACAAATAACTTAACAAGCATCAATTAAAACACGCGACTCATAATTGCTAGCAATAAAAAGACAAGAGAGATATCGTTTTAAAAAAATTTATTAAAAAACAATGACAAAAAGAGTCAAATACACAGGAATGGAAATTAATTAATCTTCATGTTCGTTCTCCTCTGTAGAAGGGGAATAGAAATTGGTTTCCAACGTCTTCGCGTTTTTGTGTGTAACTGCTCCGCAATCGTGACACCGAAGAAAGCCCTCTTTCATGTAATGTCTCCCCTCGGGAATCTGGTGATCGCATATAGGACAAATCTTGTAGTGATCGTGCCAAAGGCATTTAGGACATTTCATGATCAATGTCCCGTACACATTAGAGTTCTCGCAGTGTTCACAGGGACTTTTGGAGTGAAAGGTGGTGGACGTTTCAGGGTTACTACTTTCTATCTCCTGACTGTCGTTTTCAGTGTCGTTGTCGCTCTCTTGGATGCCTTCCGCTTCAGCGCCATTCTCAGAAGCCACTTCCTCCTCCTCCTCCTGATTTTCAATATCCGATGAACTCTCCTCATTATTACTCTCGTTATCAGAAGTATTTTCTACATTTTGGTAGCCTTTTTCCTTCTCTATTAAATCACTTAACAACTTTTTGTTCTTGATTAAACCTTTATCGATTCCTAACTCTGCAAGTCCATCTAGAAACGTATTCAGCGCACGAGGCTTGGTAACCTCATTGTTATGAGGGAGTAACACATACTCAACTAGCTCAGCGATGTTTGTGACGGGAATAGTGCGTTTATTTCGAAGTAATTGTCCGCTGGGGGTCCAGAAAAGAATATCTTTGGACGCAGCCATACTATGCAGCAAATCAGAAGCACGCTTTTCCGGCACTGCTCGGGAAAGATGACTCAAAACATCTTTTATTCTCGGTTCTTCTTTTATTCTTGGTTCTTCATCCTCGCTTTCATCACCAGAACTTTCGCTTTCTTCATGTTCACTCTCGTGTTCTTCTTCTTCAACCAAATCTATCTTTCTCTTCATTTTGATGAGTACTCGTGACAGACTTAGCTTCGAATGAGCAACCTAGCGATGCGTCACCTCTTTTATAGCATTAGAAATCCTAAGCTTGAAACGACAGGGGCTAATACATCTTCAATAAAACTACTACCCTCTTGAACAAGGACTCGCTTCTTTGTTTTGAAAGGGACAGTTGGACTGGCCAGGTTAAGTAAAGCATCCTTATATGGCAGCAATACCCGCTTATTTTCTTCGGAGATGGCAATGTGTCCCATGAGTAAATTGTATAAGACTTGGACTAGTTCATGAAGTTGCTGTGGTGTAGCTGTCTTTAAAAGAAACTGGCGCTGATAAGCAGGGCAAGCAGCTAACAGCTGAAGAAAACCACGATTGTTGTTCACTACACGATACATTGCTACAAAATGAACTAAGAATGGCAGTTGGTGGTCTTTTATAGAATCTGGTGGAAGGAAAAACAATAGAAATGAGGAGGTGGAGGAGGAGGAGGAGGAGGGAAAACAATAAAAATGAGGAGGAGGAGGTGGAGGAGGAGGAGGAGAAGGAGGAGGAGGAGGAGGAGCAGGGAAAACAAAAAATGAGGAGGAGGAGGAGGAAAAACAATAGAAATGAGGAGGAGGAGGAGGAGGAGGAAAAACAATAGAAATGAGGAGGAGGAGGAGGAGGAGGAGGAGGAGGAGGAGGAAAGAAAACAATAGAAATGTGGTGGTGGTGGTGGTGGTAGTGGTGGTTTTGGGGGAGGAAAACAATTTAATTTTGTGGCCTGAAAACCTATATAAATGCGCAACACTCTACCTCTTTCTCAGTCTACATTTTGCTCCTGAGGAGTTGACATGAGTTGGCTCTGTTCTGTCTGCGAAAAATCCTTTAGTAGAAAAGATAATATGCAAAGGCACGTGATGTCTAAACACCGCAATGCTGGTCTCACCCCATTTCAAACAGTTCCAATATTTTCACAGAAATGTCAGCGGTTTCGCTTCGAGCATCCTTTCACCTCCATGATTGCCGGAATGACCGGGTCCGGAAAAACGGCCTGGGTTCTATCGCTATTGCAACAAGCTTCAGAGACCATTTACCCTCCCCCGGAGAGGATCGTTTGGTGTTATTCACAATGGCAGCCTGCGTATACACAAATGTTAGTCGCCATGCCAAACATTGAATTCGTCAAGGGAATTCCTACGGCTTTGGAGCAAGATTCCTATTTTGATGTGAACAAACGGAATTTGATCGTGTTTGATGATCAGATGATTGACGCCAGTAAGGACAAGCGAATTGTGAACCTTTTTACTCGTGGTTCTCATCATCGCAATCTGAGCGTGATTTATATCGTGCAGAATCTATTTCATCAGGGGAAAGGTAGCCGCAGCATAAGCTTAAACAGCCATTATCTGGTGTTATTCAAGAATCCACGAGACAAATTGCAAATCCTGACTCTGGCGAAGCAAATGTATCCCGGGCAGACTGATTTCTTTTTAAATCAGTACGAAGAGGCTGTAAAAAGACCGTTTGGTTATCTTCTGATTGATCTGAAAACTACTACCCAAGATAATTGTCGGTTGCGAACAAACGTCCTGCCCAGTGAAGAAGGCTTTAACCAAGCAAGGTTTCAAGAAAATATTCCTCAAGAGCTCCTAAAATATCTGAAGCAGCAAACTCTTTCGCCTGTCCCACTTCTTCCAGCTATGCAAGAAATACAGGCCAACATGGATGACGTGCTTTCTCGAAACGATCTTCGGGACGATCAAAAAGCTAATCGATACGTTCAGTTGCAAAACAGATACCTGGCTTTTAACGAACAATTAAATACAAGAACACGACCGGAAGAAATAATCAGTACTGTTCCAGACTTAACATCCAGGACACAAGATTCTTCGACAGCAACGACAGCATTCTCGACTCCCCTCAACCCCTTTAATGTAACACCTGAATTAACACAAGCGGCTATCTCTCAAAAAGCTGACAAAGAAAGCCTCACCCCTCCACCACCCTTAAATTCTGCTTTCCTGACCCCTCCTCCCACAGTACAAACCCCATCACAACAAGGACCGAAGCGCAAAAGGCGTCGGATTCAATTTCGAAATTATTTGGATGATCATAAATCTCATGGCAAACAGCTGAAGAAACGTCGGCATAAGAAATTCAAACCTTACAAGTACTCCATGGGCGAAGATGAAGATTAATTAATTTCCATTTCTGTGCATTTGACTCTTTTTGTCATTGTTTTTTAATAAATTTTTTTAAAACGGTATCTCTCTTGTCTTTTTATTGCTAGCAATTATGAGTCGCGTGTTTTAATTGATGCTTGTTAAGTTATTTGTTTTATAATAATACGTCAAGGTTGCTCCCTAGGGTCTAGCTGTAGAGCTAATTTGTATTCAACTTTGGGCTTGTGAACTCGCATAATTAACTGATTAACCGCGCGTGAAAATGACAAGACTTCAATAGTTTTTCTTTTCCTCGAGATAGAAAGGAGAAAACGGTTCTGTAATAGTCAGACAAGTTTACAGCTCGATTCGACTTGCATGTTTCGAGTAATGTTTTAAAAAATATTGGTGATAATAAGACTTTTTCCTTAGCAAAACGATTGCAAGAGTAATATGCTAAAGGGAGAGCTCGCTTTTATGTTAATCACATAATAGATTGTTTACTATCCAATCAGGGTTAAAAGAGTCCGGGCAAGTCTAGGCAAGCCTGTTGTTCCTATTGTAGTAGAGTGACGCTCATTAGTAAACCTATCCACTTCATTATATATGGAGGAACGCATTTTTACCCAGCTAGCTAGACACTGACTAGGCACATATGCCTATTAATTAGGGGAACGCACACGGAACGCAAAGGGAACGCATGAAAGGGGGTTAAATTTGCTGAAGCCCTTCTACTTACGTACGCATGTACAGATTGTACGGGTGGGGTACGGGAGACTATAAAAGGGAAGGGAGGGGTGTATCAGGCGTGTCTTGGCAAGTCCACATCTTTTATATACGACATTTACAATACGGTCAATTGACAGCTGTCAAAACAGTATAGCCACTGATCAGTATCCCATGACCATATCGCGGGAACATGTGTCAACTCATCGAGGTGACGTGATTTATTTGGAAGCTGTCCCCTGACCAGTTAATTGTTTTACTAGATCGCGAACATGGAACAACGTTCAATCTCATACTTTCTAGCTAGTTTGGGAGCACAGGAAAACTGATAATGTACACATATTAGACATTAATGTTTTGATCAATTGACAGCTGTCAAAACAGGGTACCCACTGACCAGTATGACTTGACCGTATCGCGGGCTCAGGTGTCGACCCATCGAAGTCAAGTATTTTTTGGAAGTTACCCGCTGACAAGTTACTAGTTTTCAAGTGATTTCAGGCTCAAGTTTATTTTTTTTAAAATTCATATGAAATGTGTTGTGTTTATGTGCCGCACATGACCTCGGACGCGAAAATTCAGTCAGCTGTTACAGGCAGGGAAGACAGTTGCTTTTGACTTTTCTCACCATGGTCACGCGTTGGTCACCCCCTACGTTCAATTTTTATGCTCTGATTGCTCAAAATTTGGGAGGTGAGTTCATGCGGAAAATTTATGCAGCATCTTGAATCTTGTTTACTTTGACAGCTGAAGCTGACAGAGTTTTGTGTCAACTTGTGATGGTTTCAACTGTTTTTTTCCACTGGATGTACAAAATGAAATTCAGCTGCTATCAGGAGTCTTCTGTTATTCATGGCAAGTTTGTTTATTGGATTTTTGGTTGAGAAATACGTCGCTTGTCAATGTCGGAAATCCGATTTCGGATGGCATCGTTTTCGTTTTCACCTTGCTTGATGCGTAAGAGGGTTGCAAAGTCTGAAGCGATACTGGCCTTACTTGATACCTTTTAGGAGCTGCATCTCGAATGGTAAGCCAGAGTAATTATTGAATTTGATGTTTGTTTTTTGTATCTAATTTAATGAAGTCGAGCGTAGTTTATGCGGGTATTTAGTTTATGCACGTCAGTTGTAAGATTTGAGACAATGATCTGACCGAGTATCAGGTTTGATAAAAGCTGACAGAACTTTAAAAAGCCTTTAGACAGTTTCTGTTTCTGGCTGTAAAAGAAAGCTTGAAGCGATTTTCTTGCCTCGAGTTCGTCTTTGAAAAAAGCAAACTCCGGGAAGGCGGCTTAGAACATTACTGACTTAAGCTTTAAGCTTGAAGACTCAGGATCTTTAGAGACACTTTAATACTTGTCTTCCTGAATGAAAATTGTTGTCTCTGTACGTGTCTCACCGAATTATATTTCTTTTATTGATTGTTGGTAGTCTCTTTGTAATTTTAATCGCTGTGCCGGTTGTTTTCAGTCGTTCAGTGAACATCGCTTACAGGAGTACGGAAAATGCCGCGTGTTAAACCATTTTTTTAAAAAAAAATAAACATAATAAGTTCTTTATTATGTTGGAACGTAACTCTGTTAATGTTCATTCAAACTCTCGCCACAGCTCGCACTACAAAAGTGAGAACCGGATGGCCGTATAGGTCATTTTGGAAATATTTTTAACGGTTTTGCTAAAAGCCCACGCGTACTTCCATCGTCCTTAATACTGAATGAGTGCAATTTGTATTGCAAAATTGTGAAATACTGCTTTCTGTCCAAGGTCTGAATGATAAAAACAGTGCCTCATAGTGCTGTTTTACCTCAGATGTGATGTATAAATGGTATAAAAGGTTGGTTTAACGCACCCAGATTAACTTGGCAAGATTTTGCAAAGTAAACTTGTCGAACACAAAAAAATCGGCCTGATTTTTTTCCAGGCCTAATTAATCTACGGTGATCAAGAGCCATTATGGCTCTTAAATGTGATGGAAGATGATTACCAGTTTTTGGGTGTACATATGAAGCTATCAACTCGATGTAAGATTTGGTTCCCTCTTGGGCTGTTTGCAAATTATTTTTCTCTAAAATCACTTAGCCTTTCCCTCAAAAGTCACATAAATGTGCTCTAAAGTTAACTAAATTGTGGAATACAAGTTTATTGTTTGATTTAAATTAAGTTAAATTATAAATTTATTAATGGGAGCCTCGCTTTTAGCCCTGGCTACATTTATATATTACAACAGTGTTTACCACTGGTAAAATTCAAACCCCTGACGTTTAACTAGAAAAGAAATTTCTCAAAAACGGTTTCATTTTGGCATTTTTTTATGTTACTAAGTTTTATCAAAAGTAACAAAGTATCCTCTTTGAGTTATATCTTTCACATGATAATAAGGCAAGCCGTCATTGATAATTGAAACGCAGTGAAACGTGTACATTGCTGAGTAAAGAAATCCATGAAGCACCAGCAAGAAAATATAAAGGGAAGCTTTAATTGAAGTAAAAAGTAGACGCAAGAAAGAAGTAAAGAAAGTGCACGTGTCGGCGCAAGAGTGAGAAGACATAAGAACCAAATTGACGCTTTGCTTCACGAAACCATCTGATACAGTAACTAAAGGCACAACAAGGCAAGTTTTAAGTGTTTAAAATATCCCTCGATGTGTTTGTAATTTTTTAGCCTTCAATTTTGTGGTGAGCTTGGCTTCGTAGTGCGAGTTGTTTCATGTAAAGGAACTTTAAGCTTGCTAAAAAATAATGAGAGTGTTCTTTTGGGACCACATTTTCGTATAACTTGTCAAATTCGCCACAACCCCACGGTAGTTTTGGTGAAGAATTTATTACTGAACTGAAAACAGATGCCATTTCTAACTAACGATATACGTAGTTCCTTGTTGTCATCGGATTATTAAATTTATCGCATACACTTAGTAGCGTAGTATAAATCTGGGCGGATACAGGGGTTGTTCAGGTGGGAAACTATGGTAAACTGAAATGAAAACGCTTAAACACGAGCGGTATCCCAAGTGGAGCGGGGCGAAAATGAAAATTGGCGATCGAAGCGTGCCCAGCGTGTGGGGGGGGGGGGGGGGGGGGAGAAAGAAAAGGCGGGGAAGCCTGTAGACTTGTAACACGTATATTAATTGTTTATGCCATTTGTGCAAATATAAAATGGATTCAATTATACTGATATCGGTAAACTGTTTACTTAAGAGTAACTCGAAATATTTCCTAACTGAGAAAAAATCAACTGCTATTCGCAGCTTGATTCATTATCTCTTTTTTGCTCCCTGCCCTAATCGTCGACGTAAAATATCTTTAGGTGAGTGAGTAGCCTCCTAAAAAAATTTGAACGACCGGGTTTTTTTCCGTTGAGATTAACAAATAATACTTCGTATAATTTTACAACTTCTGAGCCTTTTTACGAAACTTTGCGTTGGCAGTACAACTTAATTTTGACTATCTTTCCTTCACAACTATTAAGGCCGAAGCCATCAGGAAATTGAGTAATATTAATTTTCAATGGAGAAAAACCCTGTAGCAGAATAGTTTAAACAGTATCACATCCTTTTTTACATTTTTCAAGGGCTATAGATATAACTAGTTGGCTGTAATAACACCAAAGCCTATTTCTCATGGGAGCCTGAGAAAATAAATGCCAAATTTCACAAGAATTGTGAAAACACAGGTAAAATTCTGAAAATTTCATGTGTAAGATGTCATTTTGTGAAATTTGACATTTATTTTCTCGGGCTTTCATGTGAAATTTTCTGTCGTGTTGTTACAGGTAGCTAATTACATGTATAGCCCTTGAAAAATATAAAAACAATGTGATAGTGTTTAAGTTATTCTGGTACAAGGTTTTTGTCCACTGAAAATTAATATTACTCAATTTCCTGATGGATTCCGTCTTAATAATTGCCAGGGCGCTTTTCTCACTTCGTTGTATTCGTTCAATTCGTTGTATCGCGCTGTCTATTTTGCAAACTTCGATGGAATTTCTGTTCCGTCAGTCATCTTAAGGTGACTCGACCCAGTTTTTTTTGGGGGGTACCATCCTACTTTGAAGCTCTCTGGTATCCCCACCTTTACTTTTATCGTAAGTCTAACACATAGAATGGATAACATATAGATCAATCTGCAATATAACATAAAATTGTTGGCGATCGGAGTAAATGTCACGTGGTTATAATGCCACGCCCCTTTGAGGTCTGAGTCGAAAATCGGCTGTTGCCGGCATTTTTTTGTGAAAATCTCTCGGCTACACATAGTGCGCATTAGTGCCTTGTGCTGAACAGAGTTTCACCAAAATCGCAAAGACCCAATTCGAGAAATTCAGCGGTTTCCAAATTTAGGTCATAATTTATGCGAAAATGATAAGCAAACTTTACACGGATTATATCTAATAAACCAAGAGATTCATCCCTTTATTTTGGGCATCGTTATAACAGATGGGTCCTTGCAAGTCAGCAAAACGCTTTAGGGCCTTGTAAATGCGCGCGATTTCGAGCAAAGCAAACATATAGAAATTATAGTTTTCGCAATTTGTTGACGTTTGTCAGCGTTTGAGAGTCCTTCTCACCAAAAAAGCATTTTCTTAAAAATTCGTAGTTTTTTTTCCTTCAAATTTTTTCAGGGCCACAATTGATTAACTAACTACCCGGACTCTGAATTTCATGGTCATTGAAAAACTGTGACATTATCTTCTATAAGCTCAAACTTGAGTAAACATTGAAGATTTTTAGCGTTTTGGCTGAGCTTGTGCTTTGGGAGTTGTCTATTGTTTCTAGTCTGTCATTATACAGCATTCTTGTTCAGCACGCGTGCAATGACCGCGCTTGGCTGACTTCCGAATGCTCACCGAGATATTCGCGTCACGAGTTGGTTTAATTATTGGCTTGCATTAAACCTATGAAAAAATTATATTTTTGTAATAGTAAGTAGACTTAGTGTGTAGCACTTCTTGATTTTTTTGCAAAGACATAAGAAGCACGAGAATTGATTAAAAATTGTTAGTTAAACCTCTATGTATCACGCGATGGCCTGTCTCACTGTACCAAATTCATAATATCTCGGTGAGCAATCGGAAGTCAGCCAAGCGCGGTCATTGCACGCGTGCTGAACAAGAATGCTGTATAATGACAGACTAGAAACAATAGACAACTCCCAAAGCACAAACTCAGCCAAAACGCTAAAAATCTTCAATGTTTACTCAAGTTTGAGCTTATAGAAGATAATGTCACAGTTTTTCAATGACCATGAAATTCAGAGTCCGGGTAGTTAGTTAATCAATTGTGGCCCTGAAAAAATTTGAAGGAAAAAAAACTACGAATTTTTAAGGAAATGCTTTTTTCGTGAGATTGACTCTTAAACGCTGACAAACGTCAAGAAATAGCGAAAACTATAATTTCTATATGTTTGCTTTGCTCGAAATCGCGCGCATTTACAAGGCCCTAAAGCGTTTTGCTGACTTGCAAGGACCCATCTGTTATAACGATGCCCAAAATAAAGGGATGAATCTCTTGGTTTATTAGATATAATCCGTGTAAAGTTTGCTTATCATTTTCGCATAAATTATGACCTAAATTTGGAAACCGCTGAATTTCTCGAATTGGGTCTTTGCGATTTTGGTGAAACTCTGTTCAGCGCAAGGCACTAATGCGCACAATGTGTAGCCGAGAGATTTTCACGAAAAAATGCTGGCAACAGCAGATTTTGGACTCAGACCTCAAAGGGGCGTGGCATTATAACCACGTGACATTTACTCCGATGGCCAAAAATTTTATGTTATATTGTAGATTGATCTATATGTTATCCATTCTATGTGTTATACTTGCGATAAAAGTAAAGGTGGGGATACCAGAGAGCTTCAAAGTAGGATGGTACCCCCTAAAAAAAACTGGGTCGAGTCACCTTAAGAAACACATGTTTACTTGAACGAGTTCAAACGGTTATGATTTGTGATTTGTGATTGGTGGATTTCGATCCGTTTGGTTTGTTTCTGTGTTTCAAGAATTGTTGCTTGTGATCGTCCCGTTTCGGGCTATAATGGTTCGTTTGCTTGGGAAATTTTTCTGAGCTGTCTTATTCTTGTCACTTGCAAGAATAAAGCAATAATGTCTGCCTCCTTCCCTCGGCAAAAATTCCACTCACCATCGCGATTTCCTTCGCCATTGATTCTCAGTTTTGTTTTTGTTGACCAAGCTGGGCAAGTGCGTTCAAACATTGTGATTTGCATTGACCTCGCCCCCAACTCAAAAGATTGACGTAACAGATAAACCCAAAATCCCTTCGAAGCCTGCATAACGCGCAGCGCGATACAACGAATTTGGCAGTAAATGAACATAAATGATCTTAGTTTACGATTCACTAAGCAGATAGCCTGAGTATTGAGGCTTCCGTAGGAACTAAGGGAGAGAAGATTTTAAGGGACGAAAGGCTAGGGAGCTAGAAGAGAAAAAAGGAGTTTCTCTCCTTTCTGTCTGCCCTTTTTGTTTCTGTCTTCTCCTTTCCCTCCAAAAACGCATTATATAGTAACTCAGGCTTCTATCCAGGGAAATAGGCTTCTTTCACGTTTTTAAAAGAGTAGTTACTTGAAACATTCCAGTTTTGCTATAATAGTCTTGAGAGATTTTCATTGTATTGCCGCATTGTCTCTCGTCATTACCATACGCAGGCTTGTACAGCATGCAACCTTTAAATTCCAAGTCACTGCAATTCTAGGATTTTTATTATTAACATGTAATGAATAATAATTTTAATGGTAATGCACATTTTATTTTGATAATCTGTGCGGAATTCATGATTTACATTAATCAAAATATAGTTATTATAAAGAGTATTAAATGATTATATTAATCATTATGATTATAATAAAAGTCCTCAAAAGTACAAAAACGATCATCATGAGCCTTAGTTTACATTAAATTTCGTTCAACTAAATATTCGTTAGAACTGCTGAGGCTTAATATTATCCTTTTAAGATAAACCAAAGACAGAATTGAAGCTGATTAATTAGAGCACCTGAAAACTAAGTAAACCTTTTGAAGACAAAAATTTATTTTTTCTTTCAGAATGGTTGCAAAAGGATTCACTTCTTCTTTCTGCTGTTTTGCTCTCCTTGCATTCATAGCCAAGTCAGTAGACGCAACTGTAAGTGTACTGTCGTTGTTCCCCCTTTTGTAGATTGTCTTAATTGCTTTGAAGGTGCGTTGTCCGTTACTCAAGTCGGAGCCTGATGGCCTGATAGATGGTTAGATCTTTTACTACAGTGGAACCTCGATATAACGAAGGGCCAAGGGACTGGCGAAATGTGTTATCGAAAACGAGGTTTCGCTCGATATAAGGAACTTCTACAGAGAGAAGTCCTCGGTATAACGAACGGTTTTCCTTACCCCAGTAATAGTAAAATATATGAAAAAGAACCTCGCTATAACGAAACTTTAGATTGTGGCGAACACATTTTGTCAGTCTCTTGGCCCTTCGTTATATCGACAGGTTCCACTGTATCGAGGTTCTTTTTCATATATTTTACTATTACTGGGATAAGGAAAATCGTTCGTTATATCGAGGACTTCGTTATGTAGAGGTTCGTTATATCGAGCTTCCATTGCAACTTAAGCATTAAGCATATGTTACCCAGGAACAGTCTATCTTTTCTGGCAGAGTAAAGGGTGGGCCGCTGTTTAATCCAAATGAAATGCAAACGTTTTTTCTTTTCTGTACTTTTTGTCAGTTTTAAGCTCATTATACATTACGTAGATAGATAAACGATTGATTGGTTGATAACTAAAGCTTGTGTCCGGTTTAATAATAGAGGATATGGGGTTCGCTTAATTCAGAGTTTACTGTATCTGCGACTTCCACGCTTCCCATAATACAACTTGGTTTTCCCACAAAATTTTGTATAAGTTTTGTTTTCAGTTTTTCAAGGGCGTGATTGTTACTCCCAAGCTACTGGAGAAATTGAAAGTAGTTCTTGGCAAAATCTTGTGGGGAAAACAGATTGTATTAAAGGGAATGTGAAAATCACATATGAAGAAAACGATGAACGGATTTCTCGTGTACATTATTGCGTCTCGTGTCAACGTCAGCGCCTTGACGTACAATGAAGAAAATTAATCTTTAAAAATTCAGACCTCCTAACACTGAATCATTTCAAACATTTTTCTTCAGGAATGTGAGTTGCCATCAGGCGAGGTTTATCAGCCAGGCGAGTATTTTGTTATTGGTTGCCACTCATCCTGTACTTGTGTAGGGCCCTTTTATGGGTGCACGTTTCTGTGTCCCCACAAACGGTGTCTTCCTGGCTCAGAACCAATCTACGAGGACAGAGAGGTTCCAGGAACTAACTGCACTTGCAGAAGTAAGCGATCGTTTCTGGTTCTCAAAAAAAGTGTTTTAACCCGATTGCATGGCCATTTTAGAGTGCAAGTAGTCTGTTTTTACAGTAATAGGTTGAGAGAGCAGTATGTTATGACGCGAAAATGGGAAGGAGGCAGGAAATGAGCAAAAAGGCAGATAAGCGTATAGGTGCCTCTTCTCTCGTTTGCCTCGTTGCTTCCTCGTGCGCAATGTTCATCCTTGCGACATATTCCGAGTGCCGCAGGAAAGGCTAATTCTCTTTTTTGTTTGGAAACACATTTTTCGTGGCCGTTGTAGCCAGTTAAGGTGAAGCTGAACCTGAAATGGAATTGAAATACAAAATGAAACGCTTGTAGTAGGAAACTTGGTCTCTACAATGAACTGAACTGTTTCACTCTTCAAACTGTTTTAATGTTGGTTCACTGTGTTAACACAGCTTTTCACAATCCATGGCGTAGAATGCCCGGTCACATCCGGGAATTTAACAGGCTAAAGCCGCATTCGAGCCACGATTTGGTCTTTAAAATATGGCCAGATAATAAGACTGACTTGACTTTTAGAGTTTTTTGTCTCTGATTGTGAGTTACTCGTAACCTAATCTCAATGGGTACCACCGGAATATTAATATCAAAAAACATCAAATTCGAGATCTTACCTTCGATTAATGCCAGCTTATCGGATTTCACAGGGTTTTTCGCGCTAAAAACTAACCAAAAAATCGCCATTTTTGTATGGATTTTCACTTGCGTAGACTTTCGCCGAAAGATTGCAACCAAAGTTTGCAGAAATCGCGAACGGTACCACCTGATATCGTGACATCTCTCGTCTGCCTTTAAAACCACCGCAGTCTTTTAAACCAAAGAATGCGATAAAAACTGGGTTTTTTGTTTTCCTTTGAATTTGACCTAAACCCGTGAGGGGTAGCCAGCGCGAAGAAAATTTCCAGAAAACGTCTTTGAAAGCCAAAAAAGATGCTCCCTCGTTTCGGCCGCCATCTTTTTTATTTTCTCAAACTTGTTTCCAGTTCTCCTTGACCGTTTTCTTGTTTTTACCTCATGTATGCTTCATTTAGAAGTGTCACGGATAAAAACAGCAAAATACTAACCCCCACCCGCACGGGAAATTTTTTGTTGATCTCAATGCACCGGGAATTCTACGCAACGAAGCTAGTAATATCTCTCTCTGACAAGAGCTAGTAGCAGCTCCTTTTATTTTGACTAAACTTGAAGGCTGCCAATCTTACTCAAACTTTTACATAATGTTACATCAGTAAAAGTTCCATTGGCTATTAGAATTACTAACACATTTTCCTTTGAGGTTGTCTCGTAATAGGAAAATAAGTTAAAACTCCAAAATTCACTTATGTCCAACAAATGTCCAGTCAAACCAAAACAGTCAGAGAGACACAAAAATTACAAGGAAGGTTTACATGAATGAAAATCACAAATGTACAATATTGTTACTCTAAAATGTACAATTTGTCAATTGGCGTACAGTGCTAAAGTTGTCGTTTAAAAGATTCTTGTTGGAATATCGTACAGTAGTCCCGTCTTTTTCCTTAAATTAACTCAAAAATTGTTTACAACTCTCTAGTCAAAATCAGTTAGCAAGGTATTTACATTGCGAAAACCTTTAAACAAAGATATCTCTCATTACAACTTTTAGCAGGTAAATTGAACTAGGCAGTAACAAAAGCTTGTTTATTACAACTAATTAACTAAGATAGTCTGTTGGACAAGGTTTTCTTTGAAAGTGCACTCAAGTGTCGAACAAACCACAAAAACCGCGAAAGATAGTCAAAATAGGAATGTCCAGGAACAGACAAGAGAAGGTCAAGTTTCTGAACATTTTGGAAAAAAAACAAATTAAACCAATTAAAGATAACAAACAACTGTCATTGAATTTACCAGAACTAATTAGATTAAGAACTTCTGTATGGGTTCAGTTTAAACACGAAGCATCATTTCTCAATTGAATAGCGGCACGTATACAAAGAGAAACCGACGACCAAAAGAGCATCTTTACAAAGGAAGGTCAAACCTTATTAACGAAAAACAAATAGCTTTTGTAAACCCAGTACATTCTAGTAAAACGCACTTATTTAGCAATTCAAAACACTCTAATCAATGATAATAATAATAATTAAAATATATTAAAACTAGCAACGACGGTTCACCGATACAGTACCGAAACACTTCCGTTATTATCGTGGACGACTATTGATCGATATGTCGACCGACACTCGCCGATATGTCTAGCGACACTCGGCCGAAAGTCGACCTACACTCCACCGACACTCGATCTGTATTCGACCTACAGTCGATCGATATTCGATCGACAGCCGGCCGTTATATCGACCGATATGTCGACTGACACTCTGCCGATAGTCGACCAATAGTCGATACCAATATGTCGGTCGACACTCCCTATAAGACACATGATCCTTTTCATGTTGGTATTAACTTATACCCAAAAAAATCGTTTTACACGCTTTTCATGTTTGTTCTTTGTCTCGTTCTTAGCGATTAAGGAATGTATCTGATTATCCCTTCAGTGCCATCATTGCCAGGGAGCTGAACTTACTACCTACACTGTGAAGCAGCAGGATGTCATATATTTTAATCTTTATAATAAGGACTCTAGATGTTATGTCTTTATGAAATTTATCGTGAATAAATTCACATGAGTATGAACAAAACACGTGTGAGACTTTCTATCCAAATCTTGCTGGCGTCAGTGGTGACGTGCAATCTTGCGAGCTAACAGTATTGTTTATACTTCGTGAAACAATCCTGAAACTTGCCAGCAGCAACAACAATAAATAACAACAACAAGCAAGAATCAAACACTTACTTGGTCAGTTATTTAAACGCCGTCTTAAAGTTACAGCGCCTTTAGAGACCATCCGAATCAGGGGCACCTCGAAATCTGTTTTGGGACTACCACAGTCAGATTTCTCCTAACAGCAACAATACATCATCAAAAGAAAATGTTATGAGGATTATAGAATGATAAAGTGAGGGATTGTTGTATCAACGAATTCCTCAATCTAATTCTTTAACCCTATTCAGACCAGGGGGAGCTTTTGATGAGGTCCCGCCTCACTAAAAAGCGAACAACCACCCGCTTAACCCTCATCCGACCAAGTTGGGTTTTGACTGTTCACAGTCCTCTTTCTTTATAGAGGACTGTGAACAGTCCAAAAAAGCGGGTTCCACTGCGACCCTAATTATGGATTTGCACAAATTTGCTGCTTGCAAATGTGTCCCCAAAAATTTCAAACTGTGGAGAGTAAGGCCCGTTTCAAACGTCGTGCTACTGTCGTGCCGAACTAAATTGATCGAATTAAAGTCGACTTTAGCACGGTAGAAGCGCAACGTTCAAAACCAAGTCGTGCTACTGCCGTGTAGCACGGCAGGCTTTGCTGTGCTACACTGAATAGCTTGACTTGGTTTCAAATGTCGAGTTACTGCCTTGCCGAACTCATATCATCCATTATAAACACATTAGAATACATTTAAAAGTTTGCTAAACAGTTTCTTAATTTTTTTTGTTTTGTTTTCGGCAACAGCCGTTCTATTCGACTGAATTAAATTACCAATCTGAAACGAAGTCCTGCTAGTGTCGTGCTGCAGTCGAGCTACAGTGGAGCCAGCTTAGCACGGCAGTAGCAGGACGATTAAACAGGCCTAAATCTGGGGCAAAGATGGTGTATGCAAATGTGGTATTTACCACTTTTGACCTACAAGATTTGCTCATAGCTTTAATCTTATTCCCATTTTTGCTATATACTTGCCAGGAACAAATTTGTGCAAATCCAATTTTTCGTCCAGTGATCAACATTCACCGTACCTCACATGGCTGGACAACGAGAAGGTTCGAAATTTTAAGAATTTGTCGTCAGGCATATACAAGTTCGCCTGAATGCAAATATTACGGCTTTCAGATTACATTTGGATTTATCAGTGTGGGGCTCATTTTCCTGTTGGGGTCCAAATCCACCCTAAAAACAAAGACAACAATTGACCAAATCAAACAGCTCCAAAAAAGATAAATTATTATGACCACAGCTGATATTCATATAGTCTCTGGTAACTAAGCGTATACTAAATCAGTGACGGGGTCTAAATGGGCCCCAGCAGGCACCACGATAGGCACAAAGATGTTACGTAATAAGACTAATTAAGCATGTTTGTCTAATTCAGTAACTTTTTTCAAATAAATGATGAATTAACAAAAACTGAAAAAGTTCTTTTCGATGATGTTCGAGATGGTTTTTGATCTGCTTGAGCTAATTGAAGGAAACACCAAAGTATTAACTACACAGCGAAACTAAATGGAAAGCGTATAAAATATAAATCAAAGTGTGATTTGACGTATAGATGCGGCAAGAACCCTTTTTTTTCTTTTTCAAAGAAATTCTTATGCGTAAGAATTAATTAAAACCTTTGCGTGACACGTGCTATCTGTTTGTTAAATGTAGGAAGCTTTTAGGGTCTTGGATCATTCATATAAAGTATTAAGTGTTGAGAATAAAACATGATAAATCACCAATTTAGCATTCCTATCAGTACATTACTTTGTATTATTATCAGGTTCAGTTTTTCTTTCCTTAAGAGGGGGCATTTGTCATATCCCATGAATCCTTATGCGCTTCGTACATGCGCAGTAGGTTCTTCTTGCCACGTGCTTACAGACTTGAAGTAAAATATTGTTGAGTTCTCCGCGTTCGTTATACAATTTCCTGCTACATAACAAACTACACATTCCTGGTACATTACAACCCTGAAAAATGCAAGGCGCCGGTTCTCTCGCGAAAACCTAATGTCAAGCTATCACCATTTGCTGAAGGTGTTGCCTTACCACTAGTTGGTACAGTTAGTAGAGCTGTTTGGGTAACATTGGACGATTTCCTGGATTTTGGAAAACATTTTGTAGACAAAAGAATATATTATCGTTTCGGACCAAACTCTACCTTTATAATTCGTTCATAATGTCTCATTTTCATTACTTTTTCTCCATATGGCATCACTGTTTGAGGTCTGATAGGTGAAAACTGAATAGGTTGCATGAACGAGCACTTGGTTGCTTGTACAGTGACGAGTCTTCACAAACTAGCACTCTTTTTTATCGTATCGGTTAGAGCCTTGTGGATCGACGTATCCAGAACTCGTAAATTATTGTATTTAAGACTATAAACACTTATCCACCTGAATATCTGAGAGACCTATTTAGGTTGAGAGACAACATCAAAAACCTTAGAGGGGTTAACAAGGTACAAGTGCCGAAGCCTAATACGACTCGTTATGGCAAGAATTCAGTAAAGTACTTGACGGCTTTTACTTGGAACAAGATTTCTGATACCTTAAGATCCCTGAGTACATTGTCCGCTTTCAAAAAAAGCAGTCCGCCAGCAAAGGTTTTAGCTAATTCTCAATAATATCTATATTCGATGAATATGCAATAAGGGTTTTTATTGTAAATAGCTATCTCACGTAATTTTAGGCTGTATACTGTATATAAGGTTTTGGATCTCCCTTTCTTTCTCTATTATGTTATTTATTTGTTTCTTTTTTTCTCGGCTTATTAGCATATTTTTTGCTAGAGGTCTAACCAACCTCATCAAACCCGAGATGATATAAAGCTCCATTCATTCATTTTGGCGCGCACACACCAAAAATGAAAAAAAAAAAAAAAAAAAAAAAAAAAAAAGAAACGCTTGCGTTTTTAGAGCCTCACTGCTAAAGCAAGCACGACTAAAAATAAAATATAATGGTGATAATAATAATAATAACAATAATAATGATAATAATAATATTAAATGGTTTCCGTTTTGAACTTACTGCGTCTGGGGTTCTCTTGATGTTAATAATGAATGAAACCTGTCAATTCAAAAGCCATGCAGTCACCTAGTTTCAGAACTTTAAAGCATCAAGTTGCAAGCGCAATCCCTCTCAGCAATTTTTATCATTTTAGCTCTTTGGAAATATTGGAAATAAAAGGCCGACCGAATGATGTCTCAGTATTTAATAAACACAATTCCACATGGAAAGTGCTTTGTACGGTACTACGCACTCGCTTTTTGTTTCAGAAATCACTGAAATCTCTAAAATCTCTCATATATCAACAACTCTCTAACGCGTCAACAACTCGTGCGTAAATACCGTACGCGCGTACTTTCCATGAAGAGTTGTACATTTATTCATATTTTTCAGGCATGCAAGGTTGGATCATATATTTATGAGCAAGGCGAGAGATTCATTCTTGATTGCCATTGCTGCACCTGCAAGGGCCGCTTTTTTGGCGCCGGCCACTGTGTAGTCCCCTACAATGCCCCTCTGGGACCAAACTGATATATGAGGACAAACTAGTGCAACGAACTGAGTGCACATGCAAAAGTAAGCAGTTAGGTCAAGCTCTAAAAAGTGTTTCAACCCAAATACCCTGCCTAGACTGCAAGTATTTATTTGTTGGTTGTCGTTTGAAAGGGAAAAATGGCACGACGAGACGAAAGCCTTCTCGACAATATCTGCCCTTTTCGTCAATTTAGTCTTATGCCCTCTTGGAAGGTGTGGGTTGGTCCCATGGTGACTGTAGATTTTATGCTGTGGATTCAGGATTTTTGGTACTGGATATGAAAGTTCCTGATTCTTCTTATTAAAACCGAGGATTCTGTATTCCAATTTTAGCGAGATCTGGATTCCCTAAGCTGATTTCCGGATTCCGGCCTGCTCTCTGGAAAGATGATTTTTGCACCCAAGATTAAGCTGCCTTAGAAAAAGCTAAGCTTATATTAAATTATTGGAACTGACGAAGGCTGTGGTTTGTGGTTTGATTGCTTGTTGAACCCCGATTCTTCTATGCTGGGTCTGTTTAGTGGTCAGACCAGGATTGATTTTAAAATTCCCTGTCTTCGACACATTTGTTCAAAAATACACTGTTTGGTAATTGTAATACAAAAAGAATTTGAAACCCAAATTTAATTGAGATACGAAATGAAACGCTTTACATGTTAAACATTTTTTTCGTGTTTCAACGATTGTAGAATGTGTCGAAGGTTCAGGAGCTAACTTAACCAAGACAAGAAACAACTAGACTGCAGAGAAACTTGTGACTTATATTGCCTTAATATAAATGGAGTGTATATGTTGTGAAAACTCTCTGAGAGATATAGTAAATAAATTTTAAAGTACATCCAAATCTTGTTAGCTTCGCAATGAGAAAACTCGCACGCTAATTGTTGTTTTAATGCTCGATACGAATTAGGAAATATATAATATGTATGAGATTTAAAATGAAATTACATTAATCATCACTGTTGATGGCGGTGACGCCATTTGTACAAACATAAAATGTCAATCAAATATATTGATTTCATCCAAGTTACTCCATCCAAGTTAATCAACACATTGGGCAATAGAAAATGTATTACCGGCTTATTAGTCAGGCTTAATTTCGCGTTTTTCGCGATTGCTAAAAAGATACCCATATAAAAAATCACCGCAAAACGCAGTAAAATTGATTATTAAAATGTAATAGCAGAAACATATACAAGATATGTATCTACAATTACCCACATTATTAAGTGATTTTAATGGCCTGAGCCCCTTTTTGTATCTTGGGTTTTGCAATGAAGTTAATTTGCAAAGATTTCACATTTTCTTCATCTGAATCGCTAGATACGTACAAAAAAAAAACATAAATAAATAAATAAATTTGCGTTTTGCTTTGACAGTTTATCTAGAAATTTTAGAAGTTCAGACGTTTTGAAAAATATAATGAAGTGGAGAACGCTTAACTTGAATAGCGAGATTTAATGGCCTTTTTTCGTATTTTCCTGTTTAAATACCAAAAAAAACTCAGAGAAGTACTAGCTGTCTCACCGAAATCGCGAAATTAAATACAAATAGGGTAGTATGGCAAACAACTGCAATTTGCAGCTTGATTTTTTTTCTCAATTTATCAACCATATTTCTTACGTGCAAATGCGAGAGAGTAAAATGCGGGTATGAGACCGGGAAGGAACTTTTGAGCTCCCCTCCTCCCTCACTAAAACGTTGAATAACTTCATAACCGTTCAAACTAATGACCGCCAAACTCAGCAACCTTTCTTAATTAATCTGGGAACAATTTAAAGTCTTCATGACGTGTGCATCAACACTGACATTACCATGGCAACCAACCTTTGACAGCCATTCTTTTTGCAAATTTGCATTTTCCTGTATAGAAAAAGTGTATTGTATCACATTTAATTCAGAATTTATTTCATTTCATCAAATTTATTATAAAATGTATATAATCCAGGCTTTTTAGGGACTAATTTAAAATGCCAAATGGCAGATACTGGGTTTAATTTTCAACAAACAGGGTTCATTTAACTCGGATTTTTATAACTTGGCGTATGGTTCAAGTTTCTATGATGTCATCATGACAGAGTCACTGCCGTGTTAAAGATTATCAATGTGTTAGCCATCTTAATGATTTCATCTGACACCTTTCCGCCTAGGTATTTTTCGTTTTTAAGCCATTAAAATGGCTACTTTAAGGGGAAAATTTATGAAATGTGGGTACTGACAATTCACAACGTGACGTGACGTCATAATACGCCAAAAAACCTCAAATAACGTCATAGTGTCAATCTAGTTAAACCTAGCTGTTGCAAAGTACGTTCCTCTGTGGAGTTTTGGTGGTCGTGTCATGAGCGGTTTTAAAGCTATAGAAGCTAGGGAACCTCTGGAGCCCCTTCCCCGGTTGCATTACGCATAAATAAAATAATTCCGGTGTGAATAGAACTCTTCAGCTTGTATATTATAATTTGTTTTTCCGATAGAGGTCCCAGGGGAAGCTGACTCTTTGTCTTTTCATAAATTACGCGTAGATATGCGCGTGAATAAGACAAAATTTGAATGAAACAGTTCTCTATATAGGGTATTATCTCATGACATGTATTGGGAAAACAAAACATACAAGCCAAAGAGGTTTATGGGCCGGGTTTGGTCGTCATAAATTTGCGTCATGATCGATACCATATTGTAGCGCGAGGCAATCCCCGCGGGCACCCCTCTAAGTAAGTCACGTGAGATGGCGTAATAACCATGTGCGAAGAAATGATTGTAAGACGAGTGAATAGTAGATTAAACATGTGTTGTTCTCTTAACGCCGTGTTTTAACTGGGAATCGTGGCGTTACACTGGTGGCAGCGGTAAACAACGACGAACTTCACGGATATATGTGTTCAATGGCGATATTTTCATGGTTTGCGTGACTGAGTTTCATCGCCCTCCGTTGTTTTTCATCCAAAGTCTCTTCGTGTGTTTGCTATCGTGGTCTCGCCCGTTTGCAATGGCGGAAAACTCACTTGTGGATTCAGGATTTAAAGGAATGAGTTGTTCAACGCCAGCTAATCCTTTTAAAGCGGGAAACCCATTTACATCAAAGTCTGTTTCATCTGTAGACTCATCAATGCATGTGGAGAGTCCAGGTCGGCAATTTCTATCAGCGAGCTTGTTTGCATCGCCGCTGGATCCGTCAGTACATGATAGCGTTGCAAGTCACCGATTTCGCTCCAAAAACCCGTTCGCATCGGAGAGTCAACAGGATACTTACTTTACTGATTTGTTTACACACCGCCCGAAGTTAAGCAAGCCTATTAAAAATCCTGCGGATTATGATGGTACTCAGTCGCTACGTGATTATTTGAAACACTTTGAGCGTTGCTCTGTTGTTAATGGTTGGAACCAAGAAGAAGCCGCTCTATTTCTTGCTGCAGGCCTTCGAGGAGAAGCCCAAAAGGTGCTTAATGGTATGTCTGATAGCGATTGTCGAACTTACGCCAAAATTGTTGAAAAATTGGAGCTTCGGTTTGGTGTTGAAAAGCAGCGTGAGTTACACCAAGTACGCCTTCATAACCGTCGCCAACTGGAAAACGAAAGTGTTCAAGCTCTTGCTGCAGATATTCGCTCTCTGTCAAGTTTAGCTTATCAGGACTTATCTCCGGTCACTCAAGAAAGATTTGCCGTTCAGCACTTCATTGATGCACTCAAGGATCGAGACGACAGGCTTAAATTACGTAGAGATAAACCTCGCACCTTAGATGACGCCATGTCGCTGGCTTGTGAACTTGAGGCGTTTCGTCTCGTGGATGGAGACGAGCGGAGAAGCGCTCTTCATGTTCGCTCTGTGGATGAAGTTGATAAAGAGCCTGATTTGCTTAAAGCTCAGCTGGATATGTTACGTTCTGACATTCGAGTGCAACAACAACGTCAGGAGACTCAGCAAGTTGCTATGCAACAGTTAGTTGAGCAGATACAGCAGCTCTCCAAGTCGCTCTCTTTGAACACCTCTGGTAGCCAACAGCGGTTACCTCCTTCACGTTACTCCAACCGCAATGTTCAATGCTGGAATTGTAAAGAATTTGGCCATTATCGTCGTAACTGCCCAAAGTACAAGTCACTTGACCGAGCCAACCCGGGCTCGGGAAACGGCCGCAGGGTGTCGCCCACGGGCCAGGGGGATGCCTAAATGCGAGTGATGTTGGCCCCACAAGTGGTACTGATGTGAACAATGCATTCTCTCAGCAATTGCCAAACCAGGAAATGACATGTCCTAATACACCCATGGAACGGTCACATGTCAATGAAAAGTCACGAGGCCTTTACTTGCCAGGCTTTCTTGGAGGATCTCGTGTCATGTGGTTGATAGACACTGGTGCCGCACGTTCAGTTTTGTCGTTCGAGGTTTATAATTCTTTACCTGCTAGCGTTAAGTTCAGTTTGAGTTCAGAAAATTCTGCCATTGCTCTTGTTAATGGTCAACAAGCGAAAACTTATGGTGTGGGACATGTTGTCATGCGCCTTGGTAACAGCGAGTTTCAAATGCATGTAATTGTTGCTGAGATTGAGGATGAGGGCATTTTGGGTATGTACTTCCTGTCACAAGTTGATTCCCGTATTGACAGTGCGACAAACCAACTGTCAATTAATGGCGAAGTGTTTGATTGTTCTGATTTCAAGAACCAACCCCTTAGTTCCAGATGTATGGTTCGACGGTCAACCATGATTGAACCTAACACTGAGGTGATTGTCCCAGTCCTTGTTCACAAGCGTTCATTTAACTTAGACCCACAGTCGTCTCAATTAGGCACGCGATTGTTAGAACCATGTCTGAACTCACATTTGCAACAAAAGGGACTTTATGTTGCAAGGACTCTGGTTGATGTTACGGAGGACAGGGTGGTCCCCTTACGTGTTTTCAATGTTTCTAATGAAGTGTTTCATTTGGCTGCTGAGACTGTGATTGCCCTTGCTAAGCCAGTTACTGATGTCACCTCACTAGAGCTTAATCAAGAGAACCATGACGGTGCTATGGGCCAAGCTAGAGTAATAAATGAACATGTGTCACAAGGAGCAGTCGATATGACTCTACCGAAGGCCTTGCAGGAACTACTTGGGAGAAGCACCGATAATTTAACTGACAGTGAAACTGAGAGACTGCAGGGGTTGCTATTCAATTACCAGCATGTGTTCTCAATTTCAGACGGGGACTTAGGCACCACGCACATGGTCCAGCACAGAATCGATACGGGCAATGCTCTTCCAATCCGAATTCAACCCCGGCGAACTTCACCGTGGAAACATGATGAGATAGAACGACAAGTCACTAACCTCCTACAGCAGGGCAAGGTGATGGAATCGTCCAGCCCCTGGTCTTTTCCGGTTGTGCTAGCAACCAAAAAGGACGGTAGCCAAAGGCTGTGCGTGGACTACCGCCAGCTTAACGCAGTGACGATAAAGGATGCCTTCCCCTTGCCTCGGGTTGATGATTCTCTTGCTGCTTTGAGTGGTTCCCGATGGTTCTCAACTTTGGATCTTGCCTCAGGTTATTGGCAAGTGGCGATGGATGCGGGCACCCAGGAGAAGGCAGCATTTGTAACTTCGAGCGGCCTGTATGAGTGGACCGTGATGCCTTTCGGCCTCTGCAACGCACCCAGCACCTTTGCCAGACTGATGGAACTTGTTTTGAAGGGCCTACATTGGAAGATTTGTTTGATCTATCTTGATGATGTGATAGTTATGGGACGCACGTTTGAAGAGGAATTAGAGCGGTTGAAAGAGGTGTTCGAGCGACTAGCCAGGGCAGGACTAAAACTTAAGCCAAAGAAGTCTTTTCTCTTCCAGAAACGGGTTTCGTACCTCGGACATGTGGTCACGGAAGAAGGCATTGCTGCAGACCCTGAAAAGGTGGAGCAAGTTCGCACCTGGCCTACCCCAGAAAACAGCACGGAGGTCAAAAGTTTCCTTGGACTTGCCTCTTATTACCGCCGGTTCATCCCTGATTTCTCGACCATAGCTAAGCCGTTGTACAAGCTAACGGAAGCCAAGGCGGAATTTGCTTGGACAGAGCAATGTCAGCTGGCTTTTGACAGCCTGAAGGGTTTACTTACGTGCGGTAGAGTCCTAGCCTACCCTACTAGGGAGGGAAAGTTTGTGCTAGACACCGATGCGTCAGACCATGGCATTGGGGCAGTGTTGTCACAGTTTCAGGACGGGGTCGAAAAACCCATTGCGTTTGCAAGTCGGACATTGTCCAAGTCTGAAAGGAACTATTGTGTGACGCGTCGTGAGCTCTTGGCAATCGTTGAGTTTGTTAAGCAACACCGGCATTACCTACAAGGTACAAGATTCTGCATTCGAACTGATCATGCCCCTTTGCGTTTTGTCGTCCAGGCCAAAGATCCCGAGGGACAGCTTGCACGTTGGATGGATTACTTGAGTACTTTCGACTTCGAGATCCAGTATCGACCAGGACAGCGACATCTGAATGCTGATGCACTTTCCCGTAGACCATGTGATGTCCGTTGTAAGTGGTGTAAGGGTTGGAAGTCACAGGAGCGAGCGTCATCTGTTGATGTGGGTGTTCAGACCGTGATGCATGTCCCTTGCCAGGACATCAAACAAACTGTGAATTGTGAAGAACCTGTTGGTGCTCGTTGTGCCACTGTCAAGTTAGAACCAACCTGGACTTCAACTTTCGTGAGGGAACAACAGGAAGCTGACTTTGATCTCAAGTTTATTATTGGTTGGAAGGAAGCCGGCAAGGAAAAACCATTGTGGGAAGATGTGTCGCCTCAGAGTTGTGCTGTGAAGACCTTGTGGCCACAGTGGGACCGGCTGCTCTTCAGAAACCGTGTACTTTGCCGCAGATGGGAAAGTGACGGAGGTGATCAGATTATTGACCAGGTCATTCTTCCCGAGAGTCTTCGACAGGCCGCCCTTGAAGCTCATCATAGTCATACGACTGCAAGTCATCGTGGTATACGAAAGACCCTAGGCGCCCTTCAATCTCGTTATTACTGGCCAGGACTTACTTATGCAGTTCACAGATTGGTAGCCAGGTGCCATGTCTGTGGGTCTAAGAAGACCTGGGGACGCAAACGTCGTGCTCCGTTAAAGCAGTACGTGGTGGGAGCTCCCATGGAACGAATCGCGATTGACATTCTTGGCCCACTGCCAGAAACCCCGCGAAAGAACAAATTTATACTCGTGGTTAGTGACTATTTCACTAAATGGACTGAGAGTTATCCAATACCCAACCAGGAGGCCACCTCTGTTGCAGAGAAGCTTGTGAGCGAGTTCATTTGTCGCTTCGGTGTACCCCGTCAGCTTCATAGCGACCAAGGAACTAACTTTGAGTCAAGGGTGTTTGCTGAAGTCTGCAGGCTGTTAGACATTGAGAAGACCCGCACCACTCCCCTGCATCCCCAGTCTGACGGACAGGTGGAGCGTTTTAACAGAACCCTCATTGAAATGTTACGTGGGAAGATCCAGCAAGACCAGACAGACTGGGATCTACAACTTCCAACTTGCATGATGGCCTATCGTGGTGCTGTTCATGAGTCAACCGGGGTTTCACCTAACCTCTTGATGTTGGGTAGGGAACTGGAGGTTCCCCTGGATGTAATAACTGAGAGACCGCCTGATGCATCACCACTCAAGACGGACTATGCACAAGCTGTTCAAAAGAGATTGGCTAGTGCGCATGATTTGGCCAGGCGTCATTTGAACAAGGCAGCTGTACGGCAGAAGCGGAACTATGACAAACGGCTTTCTGGGAGACCATTTGTTATTGGTGATTCTGTTTGGCTGCATAACGTTCGGAGGAAGAAGGGGAGAAACGCCAAACTTGACTGTCCTTGGGAAGGACCCTACCTTGTAATATCGGTGCTATCGGATGTGGTGTACCGTATTCAGAAGGGCCGAAAGGCCAAACCTAAGGTCGTTCACTCAGACAGATTAAAGCCTTACCTGGGACCCCCACTGGAGAGATGGATTCCGAAAAGGCAGACGCGGTTATCGAGCCCAAGAGGAGAGGGGAGAAAGACATCGGTTGTGGATTCAAATTGCGTCGACGAGGGACAGTCAGCTCCGGTTAACGTGAGAGAGGGAGCTGAGCGCGACGAAACGGAATCTACGGAAGCAGACAAGGATGATGTTCCCCCGAGACTCCAGAATGCTGATTTCATTGGGGATGATAGCGGTGACAAGCCTGAGGATGTGAGGAAACCTAAGCCTCGTGCGAGATTGACGACCTCTGTTGCACATGACCTTAACCAGGCAGGTGTTGGCTGTCAAACAGCTGAGTCGACTGTACAAGGTTTACCTGGGATTTATTCAAGTGTTTGTGGGAGACCGTCAAGGCAGCGGAAGCCACCAAGTCGATTCGGAACTTGGGCGACTGATTAACCTGAAATGTTCAGGGACTGTTTAGCATTATAGGACAGTCTAGGCAACTAGACAATTATAAGTTAATGCCCTCCATTACCTAAGAACTGTAGACGCTTGGCACGTTGATGAATGAACATTTGAGACTTGATCTGTTGCGTTTAATTGAAGTTGTTTTCGGAAACGATCTGCGAAATAGTGGACCAGCACTGGGACAGTGCTTAAGTAGGGGGGGAGTAGTGTAGCGCGAGGCAATCCCCGCGGGTACCCCTCTAAGTAAGTCACGTGAGATGGCGTAATAACCATGTGCGAAGAAATGATTGTAAGACGAGTGAATAGTAGATTAAACATGTGTTGTTCTCTTAACGCCGTGTTTTAACTGGGAATCGTGGCGTTACAATATGTTCGTTTCCACATAACTATTTTTATTGAAGTTTGACGCCATATTTGTGCAAACATAAAATGTCTTTTATTCATATCGAAATGTCTTTAAATAAAATCGATTTAAGTTAACGTTTTACTTACTATTATTGCAGTTTGATTCGTATTTTTAGTCAATGTGACTAAAAAGCACTTCTTCATTAAAGGAAAATAATAGTTTTACTCGTTGTGGGCTGCCCACGATTAAAGAACGGCCATGGCTTTAATCACGGTTTGCTCCATTTTCGTTTATTGTTGTCATTGTTGTCTTGGTTTCTTCGCCACTAAACCTCTATATTCATCAGTCCCTGTAACCTGCAGCTTCTGTGATCAACATTCATCTTCTTACCATTTTCCTCATATACAGGCCATTCAAGGTTGTGGAAGTGGGTATAAGAATAAGTGTGATAAATTAAAGTGCTTGATACCATATGTTCACTTCCACAGAAATTTATTACGTAAATGTTTGAGTCCATTTGTGCAAACAAAAATGGTCAATAGATTATAATGAATTGACTTTAACTGACTTAACTTTTTGTTGAAGCCGTTTGATTCATTTCTTACTATCGCTGAGTGCGTTAAGTTTACGTAAGTCACTTCAGGTGAGTGGGATTAATTGTCCTATATCGCCCTTAAAAAAAAAAAAAAGAACAGCTTAAGTGTTTTAACGGGATCGGAATGAGGTAAATACGAATATGTAACTGTATTTATGGCAGTGTTTTACAACATGATCATACTTAGTTTTCATGGGAGTAACTAATACTGATTCGTGGGTCGCGGGTGTAAAGTCGGTTATACCCTTAGTTCCGTGAGGTTTTAACGGACAATCCTTTCTAGTGAGTAATGTTAAATAAATAAAAAGTTGCGATAATTGAGAACAATACAACGCCCTGAGTTCCACACCAAAAGCCCAATTCTGAAACGAGTAGCAAAGATATTAACAACAATCAATGTGAAATTTATTGCCCGAAAGTAACGTCTTCGAAAATTACCTCTCAACTACACCTAGCTAAGAATCGAATTGAATCCAGTGATGTAACGTTTGAAGAAGTACTTTCGATGTACGTAAATAGCGATTTTAAAGGTAACATTAAACAGGAACGAGAAAAATGTCTCTTTTTTGTGATTTTTATCAACTATCAGCCTGTTCCAACCATAATAACAGATCAATTTAACAAGAACGTGTGAAAATCTTTGAACTCTGGTACCGTATATACGAAAATGTTCCAACTAAACAACGTCAAGAGTCATTTGTGATTCTATCTCAAAACTTGTCTGAATCCTTCTTTAAATTATGCACGATTTTAGAAATGAGTTTCACAAAGAGCTTTTTCGTTAGTTCAATAACTACACGACAGTTCAATAACCACACATTAGTTTTTTTTCTTTGGTTCAATAACTACACAACAGTTCAACGACCACACCACAGTATTTCAATGACCACACATTAAATCAGTTGGCGTAAACTATCTGTAGCTGCGAGAAAAATAGCCACAAATACGTTGGATTTTTTGACATGAATGTGTAGCGAAAGTAAGTGGTAAATACTCATTTAGCAACGATACAATAACTGAATTGAGAAACAACGGTTTGCTGTTATGTTATTGTATAGGTGATGACAGTATGAGTTAATCAGTCCGTTTATCAATCTGTCGGATATCACACGCAACTCGTTCACTAGTTATTGAATGGGCGTTATTATGCTAGAGACGATAAAACCATTCAAGACTTTAAAGTCGCCCTAAGATGACTTCAACTTTTTATACAAAAACAGTAAAAATGAAAGAAGCATTTAACGATGACGACCGTGAACATCGTCTCCTAGAGCATCGTTCAGACCCACTTAAAAGACGATTTAAACGTCTCAAACGATTAGCTGAGACGAATTTATGCCTAACTGTCCCAGGAACGAGTGGGAAGTGTCATTGTTTGGTCTTCGTTTTTTCAGAAAACTCTGTTTCATCAATGTTGCCGTGTACACCAGAAGGCTTTGAAGTCTCAGACGTTAAATGCGTATAGACGACTTCAACGTCTATAGTGTAAAAATGGCCATTATTACTGTGAAGGCACACTAGGTTAGCGGTGTAATCCTGGTAAATTTTCTATTTCTACATGGAAAGAACATATTACCACTGATTTCCCCTTTTCTCTTTATTTGGGTTTGTAGTCATTAACTGCACGGCATCATGATCATTTTTTTGTGAAAAATTATATTTCCAACTTCCAAGCAAATGGTCTCTTTGTCACGTCTTAAATCGCTTCAGGTGTCCATCTGATTGCTCGGGAAGGTTTCCATGGACATTTTTCAGTGATTGTATTAAACAACAAACATACTGAGCCATTTTGCGCTTGGGTCGCACGTTCGATCACCCAAATTCACTGAGGCCGCAGTTGCGTTTTTGCAAGTGTCCCCGGCTCGGTGTTAGTACGTACCAGAGCACGAATCCTGAAAATTTACAGTGTTTGTATAGGCAGAGGGTCTCTAATTCTTCTTCCTTTGTATTCTTTCAGGATGGTTGAAAAAGGAATCATTACCGTTTTTTGCCATTTTGCCCTTCTTGCTTTTATTAGCAAGTCAGTAGACGCTCGCGCTGGCGTAAGTATATACGTCAGTTTTAGCCCTTTCTTCTTAATTTTTGTGAATTGCTTTGGAAGCGCGTATTCTTTTACCAAGAGTGGAGACCGATGGCTTGATAGATCGGTTGGATCTCAAAATTCCACGTATAGATTTCTGGCCATTTTTGTGAAACGTCGCGCTGCAAAAGGCAAGAGCTTGTAATCAAAGTTTTCCTAACGTAGGGGTGGGGTTGGGGACTCCGGATATCAAGTGACGGGGATGACAGAACGGGGGCAAAAATCAAAACCCAAAAACCCTTAGCCTTCCAGCAAAACCCAAACAGATGCCTGGGCCAGAAATTAACCCCAATAAAATCCCATGCCGAATTTCCGAGCGTTAAAAAATTCCAGAAAGCAAAATGATATACCTTTTTACTTTATTTGGTCGTACTTTATTCGACGCATAACTACGCAGTCGGGATACGCAGGCACTACCACGAATCTTCTTCTCTGTTTTAAAAACTAAGGACGTTTACGTTGAAACACGTATCATGAAAAAATAAATAAATAAATAAATAAAAATAAAGAATAATAATAATAATAATAATAATAATAATAATAATAATAATAATAAAACAACCTAGAAAATAACCAAAACATTTTCCATTTTTTAGTGGGGTATAACAGATGATTGCACTGACTCAATAACCAACAAGGTTTATAAAGATTGGGAAGTCTTTGTGAAGGATTGTACGGACGTCTGGGTTTGCCGCCGTCGCCATATATCGTGCGATGATAAATTTTGTCCTGAGATAGGCAATGTACAATGTCCTCCTCACTCAGTACCAATATACCAAGACCAAGACATAACGCAATTTGGAGTAACATGCAAATGCAAAAGTAAGATATCAAGTACAGCTTAGAAAACGTGCTTTAACCGGATTGCCCTGCTTGAGACTACAAGAAGTCTCTTTGTAGTCAGTAGAGACTTTAAAATCCAAAGAAGGCGAAGGCCCTCTAAACGTCGCTTAAACAGGGAACTCTCGTTCTTTCAATCTTCATCGCGATTATTCCAACTCATTTCCTTAGAACTGAATTTTTAAGAAGCCTAAAAAAGTTCAGAAACAGAAAGAAAATTTCATCATCGCTTGTTTATGTCCTCTATAAAACATAAATAGGGCATTTCCACATGGTAGTCGTGCAGCGACAGTAAAAAAATGTACGAAAATGTGTTATGCAAGTGCAGAGCTTTCGATTTGGTAATTAAACCTATATTCCATTTTTTGGAAAATCTCGTTGTTGTCGTCCTCGTCGGATCCTAAGGTCCCTAGTCAAGTGGGCAAAATGTCAGTGCATGAATGAAGTGATCGAGACAAGGAACGAACAATGGAAGCAGAGAGGCTAAGAGGTGTCACGTTCCACCCTCTTAATTAGTCTTGCTAAACCCGCATAAAATCTTTAAGGAAGCTATTAGTTTATGCTCTAGTTGTCAATACTCCAGTAGCTGATACGTGAAAACTCGTGCACAGTCTTATACGTGTTGAACTAGGTACACGTTTCAACTGCGTGAAATTGTCAAATGTAATGAAACTGCAAGCACGCGAGGTGAATGAAAGATACATCTAAGGTGGGCTGGACCAATCAAATCATTTCAAACCAGGCCATTGGCTGTTGAGCTGTTTGCCCACTGATCTTATAAAAGCATTGCTTTAGGGGGAGAGGGTGAGTAGTCTGGGCGATTTGATGTGTCTTTCTATTTCTAAAAAAGGACAGAAAATCGCCTTATCAGGGTGAGGGATTATAAGTGCACTAGCAACCTGGCCCGGTCGCTTTCAGAGTTAAGCTTCTGTGCTCTTGCCTCTCTTGGAATATCAAACAGCTTTCGTGAGCTTACGAATATTGTCAAAACTTACTCGTAAAAGCTGTCCTTAAATAATATTCTAGAAAAAGATAAGGGTACCTGCGGGGTTCAAGGTTAAATGTGAGTTAGCACTGGACTGTCTTTGAGACTGACCTTCGACTTCATTTTTTTTCCTTGGTACTTGTTTGATGCTGGGTTGATTTCTTGTTTGTCGTTTATGTTTTTACCAATAGTCAAGCCAGTGTTTGATGATTTTTGGTAATTGCCAGTTGATTGAATTGTGATGCAAAGGAACACTATTCTCATGTTATTCTTTGTTTTGTTCTCAGTACCTGTAACCTGTGGCGATCCAACACCGAGCTAGTACAAGCAATACGGGCCCACACTCTGGAACAGCATGTCACATTTTTAGACCTAAAAATCTATGAATTAAAAAAGGTGTACATGTTGTTATATCTTTATGAAGTTTATCACCAATAAATGTAGAAAAAAAAAAATCATTTGAGTACTAATACGATAAATAGACCAGTTTTGAAATATATGGTTTCATTATAAAGCACGTGTTTTCGAAATCGGAAGAGTGAGCGCAGCGAACTAGTGAGATTTCTGATTCAAACTTCGTGATGAGAGTATAAATTAAATCTGGCAATCAATCTGCCTAGAACCACACATAACACCGTTTCAGTATTTATATAATACTCTGAAGACATTCTTACACTAGAAACTCAAATTTGGCGGCTAAACATGCAGGTTAAAAGTGAATTTTTATGCAACATTGAGCACAATTTTTTTTTTTTTTTGCTGTTTTTGCAGTCTCGATTAACTATTCTTTGCGCCAATTTGTATTTTTCTTTTTCCTTATTACGACGTCAAAAGAGGTTCTAGGTAAAGGTCTTTTTCTTAGTTGGTAACTCGTAACAGTACTTCAACTGACAAACCTAAGGTCAACATTGCGCTCATTTCACTCCTCTCTCTTCTTCAGTGCTCGTTTTACGGGTATTTAAAGGTACTTAAAGCTACACGGACTAACTAATCCCTACTCCCAGTTGTTGACCACATTCAATAACCCTCGAGGGAATTAAGGAAGTTAAAATACTTCTGGTTCATGATTTTAGAGGATGAATGTGACTAAATAACGCTGATTCATTTGCCTGAGAATAATACAAGTTGTGGGTTGCCCACGATCAAAAGAATGGCCATTGCTTTAATCGCGGTTTCCTCTATTTTCGTTTATTGTTGTCATCCTGAGTTGTCTTGGTTTGCGGGTTGAGCTCGGTACCCCTAAAGTCCCTCCCTTCCCGAGAAGAATGGAAACGTGACTGTGGAAAATCTCGTAGACTAAAATATTTCTCTGTTACATATACGCATGGTTGCTTTGCATATTAAGTTTAACGCTCGAAGTGTCCATGAGTTCTAACCGACTGTACTACCTGCTCCTAAATAGTTCTTAAAATACTTCTGGTTCATGATTTTAGAGGTCAATGTGACTAATAAGCACTACTCCATTTAAGGAAAATAATAGTCGTTGAGGGTTGCCCAGGATCAAAAGAACGGCCATGGCTTTAATCGCGGTTTCCTCTATTTTCTTTTATTGTTGTCATTGTTGTGTATATTTTAGTTTGCGGGTTGAGCTCGGTACCCCTAAAGTCCCTCCCTTCCCGAGAAGAAAAGAAACGTGACTTTGGAAAATCTCCTGGATTAAAATATTTCTCTGTTATATTT